>NW_005188053.1:45410-49397 GCF_000239375.1 Pundamilia nyererei | reverse complement strand
CTGTACCAGGACAAGGTGTTCTGCTTCATCCATCTGAGTGTTCAGGAGTTTCTGGCTGCTCTTCATGTCCATCTGACCTTCATCAACTCTGGAGAAAATCTGCTGGAAGAACAAAAAACCTCCCAGAAGTCTGAAAAAGGAGAATCAGCAGAGACACACTTCTGCCAGAGTGCTGTGAACAAAGCCTTACAGAGTCCAAATGGACACCTGGACTTGTTCCTCCGCTTCCTCCTGGGTCTTTCACTGCAGACCAATCAGACTCTCCTACGAGGTCTGCTGACACAGACAGGAAGTAGCTCACAGACCAATCAGACTCTCCTACGAGGTCTGCTGACACAGACAGGAAGTAGCTCACAGACCAATAAGGAAACATTCCAGTACATCAAGAAGAAGCTTAGTGAGAATCTGTCTGCAGAGAAAAGCATCAATCTGTTCCACTGTCTGAATGAACTGAATGATCGTTCTCTGGTGGAGCAGATCCAATGGTACATGAGATCAGGACGTCTTTCCTACACTAATCTGTCTCCTGCTCAGTGGTCAGCTCTGGTCTTCATCTTACTGTCATCAGAAGAAGATCTGGATGTGTTTGACCTGAAGAAATACTCTGCTTCAGAGGAGGCTCTTCTGAGGCTGCTGCCAGTGGTCAAAGCCTCCAACAAAGCTCTGTGAGTAAATATGAACTCATTGCTAAACATGATCTCTTAAAATCTTATAATCAATAAAAATCTTAAAATCATGGGAAATAAATCAGAAATGCTGAGTTCAAAGAACAGTTAAAAAACATAAGAATAGTGAATTAGATGATCATCAGTCACTCAGTAAATATATGGTAGTTTTAATGTTTCACTACTGCATTTCTGACACATTTTTGTCTGTAACTTTCAAAGTACAATCCAGACCCAGCCAAAAGGAACATGAGCTCTGATCTTTCAGCCCCTCCGACAGGTTCATTATCCACAGCTTGTTCACTTGTCTCCAACTCAAGCAGTTTTTTTAAATCTCACTTTCAGTGCACACTCTCCCTTTTTCTTATTAGGGAAAAACTTGGGCTTCATAAATTAAATTGCCTCTAAGGTCCTGTTTCTTGAAATTATTCATATCTAACTGTAAGGTTGCCATAACCAGTGTTCCCACAGAATTAAAGTGGGTTCTGTCTGGGTCCTCTACAGTTTCCTCCCACTGTCCACAGACATGCAGTTAGGTTACCTGGTGATCTAAACTTCTTGAAGGTGTGAGTGAGAGTGGTTGTCTGTCCCTGTGTGGGCTTAGTGGAAGAGATTGGATGGATCTCTCCTTTGTCTTTGATATATCCTGACAGCAAACATTCTCCACGAAGTCTGTGTTTCAGCTAGGGATGGGTATTGATAAGATTTTCACAATTCCGATTCCATTTTCAATTCTGTTTAACAATTCGATTCTTTATCGATGAAAGGAGACGCTACCGGTAGACTGCAGCGAGAACTGCCAGCGAGCGCCAGCCAGACTCTGTCTGTCTCTCTCATCATGGTCACCTAAATGCAGCGCACAGTAATGGCAGGTTTTGTAATAAGGCAGATCGCGCTAACATAACATGCAACTGTTAGTTGATTATTTACCTGCCGCATTAACGGGAGAGGACGTGCAAACGTTACCGCTGCTGCTGGGTTGAGATTCATGAGTCCGGAGCGGAATTAAAAACACGACATTCATTTAAGGTTATCGCGTGTTTTGTGAGCAAATGCTTTTGCATATTCGTAGTGTTTCCTCCCTTAAATGAAATATCTACTTTGCAAGTATTGTAAGTTGCCCTGTTGTCTTCTGTTTTCGTAAAGTATAACCAAACTTTTGAGCTTTTTTGAGCCACCATGTTTCCTGCCAGGTAAATGATGCTCCGCGACGTGTTTAAAATCCAGTGTTACTCACAGTACAGAGGTAATCGGCATAATGATTATTGAATTAGCAAAATTTTCTAAAATAATTGTTTTAGTTAATATTGTATGATAGTGCACACAGAATTATTAGCTCAGTAGGCAGAGTGGTCGCCCCATGATCGTAAGGTCGGGGGTCAAATCCACCAAATAGCTACCCTGAGGTTTCCCTGAGCAAGGTACCATCAAGGTATCAATCGCGTGCACTGGATTGGTAGCACTCATAGTCTCATAGGTTTAAAAAAAAAAGGGTTCAACATATAAACAAATTTCATTTGATCACATATATTGTTTGTTTTTTTTGTTTTGGTTTTTTCCCCTCTCTCTCTCAGACTGAGCAGCTGTAACATCTCAGAGGAGGGCTGTGAAAATTTGTTGTCAGTGGTCAGCTCCCAGTCCTGTAGTCTGAGAGAGCTGGACCTGAGTACCAACAGCCTAAAGGCTTCAGCAGTAAAGCTGCTGTCTGCTACAGTGGAGAGTCCACACGCCAAAATGAATATTCTGAGGTCAGATCAGTTTGTGTCCTGTTTAGTTCTGTTTGTTTATATGTTTGATGTTTTTGTTTATATCCATTGACAAAAATAATCAAAAATTTACCCAGTAAAGGTCAACTTTATCCACAAGACAATAAGCTATTGCACCCTGATTACACTTTAACAACAATCTTTATTCGTGTTTTTAATCTTCAGACTTAACATCTGTGAACTCTCAGAGGAAAACTGTGAAGCTCTGTCTTCAGTTCTCAGCTCACAGCCCTCTAGTCTGACAGAGCTGGACCTGAGTATCAGAAAGCTGCAGGATTCCGGGATGAAGCTTCTGTCTGCTGGACTACAAAGTTTAAACTGTAAACTGAGTACTCTGAGGTCAGATCAGAAAACAGTTTGTTGTTAGAATTATTAATTAAAGATCATCCAAATGAAGTTGTATCTTAGTATGTTAATGTTTCCTTTAAAAATAGAAAGTCAAGATTTAATGTTGTGAAATGTATTAACAAACTCTACATGAGAATTTGTTTTATAGATTGTCTTTTATTTTTCAGACTGAGTGGCTCTAACCTGTCAGAGAGAAGCTGTGAAGCTCTGTTCTCAGTCCTCATCTCCCAGTCCTCCAGTCTGAGAGAGCTGGACCTGAGTAACTCTGACCTGCAGGATTCAGGAGTGAAGCTTCTCTCTGCTGGACTAAAGAGTTCACAGTGTGCAGTGGAAACTCTCAGGTCAGGATTCAAACTTTTCCACAGATGATCATTTGAAATGTGACTTATATTATTGTATAAACAGGTAACCTTTATACAGCTTTCAAGTGAACGTTTATTTACATTTGAGTGGATAATTAGACTCTTAATTACTTTTAAAAGTTGTTATAGTCATGTCTTTGTTTATTTAAAATAATACTTCATGTACTGTCTGTGGTCATCGTGTGGTCCAGGTCATCGTAGTCTAACGAGCTTGGAAAGAAAACCATCTGGGCTGCGTTGAGTTTCTTGAAGACGTTTCTCCTTTCATCCGGGTCAAATGGTGGAGAGTCCCAGATTTAAACCCAGTGGGAGTTTCCCCCCAAAGAGGGACAAAGGACCTACTGATGATCTTCTACCTAATCACACAAGCCAAAGTGTGAAAGCGGGTGTGGGTCCCAATCACCCAGGGTTTCGGGTGAGCTCATTGTGCAACCTGAGGTCAGATGGCCCAGGATGTGAGTGAGCGTTAAGGTGTCTGGGAAGGGATTTCAAAACTGGATTATAGATGGCAGACAGTTGGTGTCGTAAACCACCACCTATGTTTAAAGATGGTCGCTCACAGTGGACGTAAATGGCTTCTTTCACTCCTCTTTCAAACCATCTGTCCTCTCTGTCCAAAATGTGAACGTTGGCATCCTCAAAAGAGTGACATTTGTCCTTTAGATGCAGATAAACTGCTGAGTCTTGTGCCGTGGAGGTGGCTCTTCTATGTTGTGCCATGCGCTTGTGAAGTGGCTGTTTGGTCTTTCTGATGTAGAGGTCTGGGCATTCCTCTCTGCACTGTAAAGCATACACCACATTGTTAAGTTTGTGTTTAGGAGTTTTGTCTTTCGGGTGAACCAGTTT
>NW_005188053.1:15864-17058 GCF_000239375.1 Pundamilia nyererei | reverse complement strand
TGTTGTGTTGGGCTCCTTTAATAAAACTCCTCGTTTAGGCGATAACGTGGAACACCACCATCTTTATTCCAGCTCACTCTATGTCCCCCACCTAGCATCACTTCCTGTCTAGAAGGGTAAGTACTGCCGCCTAGTGGCGCATGATATACCTCAATATAGATTACACCACAGTAATCCCTGAACCAAATGGTGGACACCAGAGGTGAAGGGAGCCACTAGGCTGAAGAAGGAGTCCTATCGGGCTTGGTTAGCCTGTGGGACTCCGGAGGCAGCCAGAATCTGGGGATGAGGGCAATGACCCGCCAATTTCCGGAGGCGACCTCGCCAACTCCTTGGTGGCAGAGCCCCCGGTGTTGAGGTCTGCCCCGAGTTCCTGAAGGATCTGGACGTTGTAGGGCTGTCCTGGTTGACACGCCTCGACAATGTTGCATGGAGATCAGGGGCAGTACCCCCGGAATGGCAGACCAGGGTGGTGGTCCCCATCTTTAAGAAGGGGGACCGGAGGGTGTGTTCCAACTACAGGGGGATCACACTCCTCAGCCTCCCTGGGAAAGTCTATGCCAGGGTGCTGGAAAGGAGAGTTTGTCCGCTAGTCAAACCTTGGATACAGGAGGAACAATGCGGTTTTCGTCCTGGTTGCGGAACACTGGACCAGCTCTTTATCCTTTCAAGGATACTTGAGGGTGCATGGGAGTTTGCCCAACCAGTCTACATGTGTTTTGTGGACTTGGAGAAGGCATTCGACCGTGTCCTTCGGGGTGTCCTGTGGGAGGTGCTGCGGGAGTATGGGGTGTCTGGCCCATTGCTACGGGCCATTCGATCCCTATACAACCGTTGCAAGAGCTTGGTTCGCATTGCCGGCAATAAGTCAGACTCGTTCCCGGTGGGTGATGGGCTTCGCCAGGGCTACCCTTAGTCACCAATTCTGTTCATAATTTTTATGGACAGGATTTCTTGGCACAGCCAAGTGGTGGAGGGCTTTCACTTCCTCTGCTTTTCGCGGATGATGTGGGTGATGTGTTGTTGATTACAGTTCAGCGTTTAACACAATAGTGCCCTGCAGACTGTTCACAAAGCTGAGGGATCTGGGACTTAACAGCCGTCTGTGTGCATGGGTGTTGGACTTCCTCACTGGCAGAACTCAGGTGGTGAGGGTGGGCAGGTGCTTCTCCAACAGCATCACCATCAACACAG
>NW_005188053.1:2296-15350 GCF_000239375.1 Pundamilia nyererei | reverse complement strand
GCTCTCCAGAGAGTGATCCGTACAGCAGAACGCTGCTGCAGGATTGCTCTCCCCCCGCTTCAGGACACCTACACCAGGAGATGCCGGACTAGAGCAGCGCAGATACTGAAGGACCCGTCCCATCCTGGCAACAAACTGTTCCAATTTGTGTTGAATTTGACTGTTTGATGTTCTTTATGATCTCTAGCACCAGTTGATCTGTAGGCCGTGCTCAGTCCATCTATTTACTGAAATGATGTTTAAAGGTCTCCTTGTTATGTGAGCGTGCACAGATCCTGAAGCAGAAAGCCTGGGTTAACAGAGAAATGACCATCACTGTGATGATGCTCAATCTCTCTGACTGGGATTTGAGGTTTTGTCAAAGCAACAAAGAAAGCCTGGCTATGTTGGACTGGGTGTGGAAGCAGCTCCCAGTTTGAGTTCAGGAGACAGACACCCTCTCTACTTTGAAGATCAGCCTCAAACTTTCCTTTTTGATAAAGCTTATAGTTAGAGCTGGATCAGGTGACCCTGAACCATCCCTTAGTTATGCTGCTATAGGCTCAGGCTGTTGGTGGACTTCCCACGATGCTCTGCTTTCTTCTCCACTCCCCCCTTTTCACTCCTGATGCTTTTATATGTCACTACTGCATGTCCTTAACTTTTGTCTTCTCTCTCCTTAGTTTGTGTTTTGTTCTTGTCTCTCTGAGCTGATTTCTTCTCTTTCCCCTCACAGTCATGGTAGATGCTCATCCTGGAGCCTGTTTTCACTGGGAGGATCTTTATGTCAAAGGGAATTCTTTCTTCCCACCATCACCAAGTGCTGCTCACAGTGGATTGGGGCTTTCTCTCTAATATTGGAGGCTGTTACCTTATGCTGTTAAACAGCTTGAGGTGACTGTTTGTCACTTATAAATCAAGTTACCTTGAATGAAAGTAAATGGATAGATGTTATTGTGACAAAGAGAAAATGATTGTTGACAGATGGATTGTTGTTTTGTGTGTCTGCAGTCTGTCAGGCTGTCTGATCACAGAGGAAGGCTGTACTTCTCTGGCCTCAGCTCTGAGCTCCAACCCCTCCCATCTGAGAGAGCTGGACCTGAGCTACAATCATCCAGGGAACTCTGGAATGAAGCTGCTGTCAGCTGGACTGAAGGATCCAGGCTGGAGACTGGACACTCTCAGGTATGGAGAGAATGTCTGATAGAGGAGGAAGAGCTGGAAACTGTGTCCTTCACTCAGATGAGACATGAACAGTCACACATGCAGGAATATTTTCAGGGACAGACACACTAGTCTAGCTGGACAGTACATGGATATTTATGTAAGGGGTCTCCAAGGAGTCTCTTTGGAGGAATATTAATGATATCTGATAAGTCACGTTGAGAGTTTCATTAAAAGTAGACCTACAGTTAGGGCTATAAATATTTGGACAGAGACAACATTTTGTAACTTTAGATACACTTTATTAGGTCACAGATGTACCTGAGATAGTGGCCACCGTGTACCTAATAAAGTGTCAGCCATGTGTATGTTTCCCATGCTATATGTCCACAGTCACAGTGACATTCAGTGACACTGACAGGATGAAACAAGGCTGTGAATCATATCAGTCTGTGTGTGTGGCAAAGAGGCAGACAGGAGCAGCTAACATTTAGAAATGGAAGCTTAAATACTGACAAACTCTACATTCACAGCTGAATTCACAATAAGTTTGTTCTCAAACAACAGAATGAGAATGAAATATTGATTTTAACAGGGTCCATAAACAGCATTAGCTTACCAGCATTAGTTTATCAGAGTTTCCATCATGGTCACACAAATCTTTAACAGAGCAAAGTGGCCTACTTAGCATTAACTCCTCACTAATATAATACGAATTCACATGAATTAGCATTAGCTGTTATAAGGAAAGAGAAAACGGTATTAACATTAGCTGCTAATCTCCAAAAGTTGATTCTGTTCATCTGAACGTAGCGTTTTGTTGGAGAAATGTTTTGTCACTCATCCAAGTGACTTCTTCAGTCTCAGCTGATTGCAGTTTTCCCCAATCTTATAAACAGTACATTTGCATAATGACTGAAACCAGCCCACTGAAGGAACAATGGGCTGGGAGGTCAGTTCCTTAATCTTATTTATCCAAATTCTCATGACCATTGATCAACAACCACTGACCAAAACCCACTGATCAAAGACCACTGATCAATATCAATGGCCATGAGTACCATTCATAGAGACTTGGGGAATGGCTGCAATCACAGCATTGTAAGACGGCGAAAGATGAGCCCTTAGGCCTCCTCCTCAATTCAGAGATGGTCTTTCCCTTTTCACGTAAATGGCCTCCTTGACTCCACGCTCAAACCAGCGTTCCTCCCTGTCCAAGATGTGTACATCCTCATCCTTGAAAGAGTGTCCACTGGCCTGTAGGTGTAAATAGACTGCAGAGTCCTGGCCTGATGAGGTAGCTCTTCGGTGTTGTGCCATCCGCTTCGCCAGAGGTTGTTTGGTGTCCCCGATGTATAAATCCTGGCAATCCTCCTGGCACTCAACAGCGTACACTGTGTTACTCTGTTTGTGTCGGGGGACCCGATCCTTGGGGTGGACCAATTTTTGTCACAGCATGTTTGGGGGTTTAAAAGCCACAGAGACCCGGTGTCCTTCTCTCCTGGATCGGCGGGAGCTTTCTTTAGGTGCCTTTCCAGCTTTGACAAAAGTCCAGCTGGGATAACCACCTTTACTCAGGGCCTTCTTGATGTGCTATTCTTCTGCCTCCCTGGCTGCTGTGTCAGTGGGGATGGTGTTCGCTCTGTGTAGCGTCCTAATGACACCCAGTTTGTGCTCCAGTGGATGATGAGAGTCAAACCTTAAATACTGATCCATACATGTAGGTTTACGGTACATGTCAGCTTTTAGATGTCCCCCGTTACCGATGGAAATCTCACAGTCTAAGAAGGCTAACCTGCCACTTTTCATATCCTCCCTGATGAATTTGATGTGTCGGTCCACTCAGTTAATGTAATCCATGAAACCATGGCCTCGTACGACGTTACATCTCTCTTCACTTGCATCCCAGTCACGGAAGTGTTGGAGGTAGTCCGTAAGAAATTACAGGATGACAACAACCTCAGCAACAGGACCACTCTCAGGTCATTTTTGACCAGGACATGTCCTTCAATGCACATATTAAACAAATATGTAAGACTGCGTTCTTCCATTTGCGCAACATCTCTAAAATTAGAAATATCCTGTCTCAGAGTGACGCTGAAAAACTAGTTCATGCATTTATTACTTCCAGGCTGGACTACTGTAATTCATTATTATCAGGATGTCCAAAAAACTCACTGAAAAGCCTTCAGCTAATCCAAAACGCTGCAGCAAGAGTACTGACAGGGACTAGAAAGAGAGAGCATATTTCTCCTGTTTTGGCTTCCCTTCATTGGCTTCCTGTTAAATCCAGAATTGAATTCAAAATCCTGCTCCTCACATACAAGGTCTTAAATAATCAGGCCCCATCTTATCTCAATGACCTTGTAGTACCATATCACCCTATTAGAGCACTTCGCTCTTGCTCTGCAGGCCTACTTGTTGTTCCTAGAGTATTTAAAAGTAGAATGGGAGGGAGAGCCTTCAGTTTTCAGGCCCCTCTTCTATGGAACCAGCTTCCAGTTTGGATTCGGGAGACAGACACTATCTCTACTTTTAAGATTAGGCTTAAAACTTTCCTTTTTGCTAAAGCATATAGTTAGGGCTGGACCAGGTGATCCTGAATCCTCCCTTAGTTATGCTGCAATAGACATAGGCTGCCGGGGGATTCCCATGATGCATTGAGTTTTTCCTTTCCAGTCACCTTTCTCACTCACTATGTATTAACAGACCTCTCTGCATTAAATCATATCTGTTATTAACCTCTGTCTCTCTTCCACAGCATGTCTTTTATCCTGTCTTCCTTCTCTCACCCCAACCGGTCGCAGCAGATGGCCGCCCCTCCCTGAGCCTGGTTCTGCCGGAGGTTTCTTCCTGTTAAAAGGGAGTTTTTCCTTCCCACTGTTGCCAAAGTGCTTGCTCATAGGGGGTCATATGATTGTTGGGTTTTTTTCTCTGTATCTATGAAGCGCCTTGAGGCGACTTATGTTGTGATTTGGCGCTATATAAATAAAATTGAATTGAAATTGAATTGAACTCTCAACCAAGTGTGTTTGCTTTTAGAACTGTGTCTTCATTCCACCTACTTCACATACAAGGGTCAGTTCTACAGGCATAAACATGGGTGTGCCATGGGCTCCCCAGTTTCACCCATCGTTGCCAATTTGTACATGGAAGAAGTGGAAAAGAGGGCTTTGCTATCCTACCCTGGAACACCACCAAGCCATTGGATCGGATATGTGGATGACACCTGGGTGAAAATCAAATCTCAAGACATACCACAATTCATGGATCACACTTAACTCGGTGGACCGACAAATCAAATTCAAGTTCATTAATGCTAAATAGGCTTAATTTAAGGGAAAGTAGTGTTAGCATTAGCTGCTCATATTGTTAAAAAGTAAGAAAAAACATTGTTAGCAGTGGAGCTAATGCTAACGCACATCAAATTAGCATTAGCTAATAACGGTAGCCTACTTCGCATTAGCTGCTCACATTGTTATAAAGCAAAGGTAAATGATATGAGCATTAGGTTCTAATGCGTATTTGCCTTTAGACGTAGGTGCTAATGGCGGCCTACTTAGCATTAGCTTCTCACATTTTTATAATGCAGGGGAAAAGAGTGTTAGCAATAGCCGTTCACATTGTTATAATGCAAAGGGAAATAGTGTTAGCATTAACTACTGACATTGTTAAAAAGTAAGGAAAAACAGTGTTAGCATTAGTGCATAATGCTAATTCACGTCAAGTTAGCATTAGCTAATAACAGTAGCCTACCTACTTAGCATTAGCTGCTCACATTGTCATAACGCAAGGGAAAAGGGTATAAGTGTTAGCTATTCAGAAAACAGTGGGAAAACAGGAAGGGAAAACAGTGTTAGCGTTAGCATATAATGCTTATTCACATCAAATTAGTATTAGCTGCAAACTGCACTAATCAGTAACTGTAGCCCTGAAAACACTTCAAATAAAGTGTATAGTGAAACTGAGAGTGATTGTTGTTGGACAAAATGTGTTTTGCTGCTAATCATCTACAATACAATTAGCATAGTGATAATAGGCTGCTGTTAGCTAGCATTGGGCGTGTTGGGGTGGGGGGGGACCTCTTTCTGTGACTGACTAGAGGATTCAAACCAATCAGATGACAATATTCACATGACTCCCACTCCATGAAGTGTATTTGTGAAAATGTTGGACTGTTCCTTTATCAGTGTCTAACAGTATGTTTATGAGAGCCATGTAATGTCGAGAGAGAGAGTTTTGATACGTGAGAGATTTGTGATGTTTAGCGTCTTTAGCGGCTACATTTAGTGTGTAGTTAGTGTGTAGTGTAGTGGTTGTGTTGTGTGTCAGTTCTACTAGTGAATGTTAAAGTTTCTGGCTTAAAGCCACCAAAGGGAGATTCCAGTGTAAACCCTGTTGTCACATGGAAAACAGGAGTGATCCACCTCCTGCTGTCAGACCTGCAGGTTTATCCCTGTGCTGTTCTCCTCTGTCTTACAGTGACACAACCTATTTTTTTTACAGTGGCACAAATCATGTGTGTGGCTTCTTGTTTGATGCAGAACACCATAGTTTGAAATGGTTATATAAAACCACGTGAGGCCTCGGCTGCATTTTTAGGTAGATAGTTGTTTGCAAAACTTGTGCATCATTTTTTAAAATGTATAAAATGATTGATTAAACATGTTTGTGGTGGTTTTTCCAGTATAAATGTGACTTTTTTCTCCTCTGATATTTCCTCCAATGACTGGAAATATGGTGTTGATGAATGTGTCAGAACTACTCCAAAGATATAACCCTGTGCAGTCTGGAGAAATGGCCATCATCCAGTCTGTCCTGTTTCCATCAATCACTGTCGGGTTGGCCTCAGTCATGAAGCATGATGGGGCCAGACAATAAGGTCTTTAGAGAGGCTCATCTGTGCTGTCTTTCCTCCATACAGGACCTGTAAAGGTCCAGAATGAGGGACAAACACATCTCTACAGCCCTTTAACATCATGGAGATAAACTGTTCACATTTCTTCCTTCAGCCAGACGATACAGAGTGTTGTTAACAAAAAAAACCCGACACCACAGACAATTCATTCCCCTGGGATTTCACTTTGATGAACACTGTGAATGTTCATGTGTATGACAGCCATGTAATGTCCATGTGTGCATGCTGACTGTGCTGCTCTGACCCCCCTCCTCCTTTCAGGGTGGAGCCTGCTGGAGTCCGATGGTTGAGACCAGGTCTGAGGAAGTGTAAGTGTATTTTTAATGTGATTCATGAAAACAAAGCAGCACACATTCAACCATCTTCATCATTCACATCTCTGATGTCAGGAGTCATCATCAAAGTGTCAATCAATGAACAGATGATGGATCAATAACTGCAGCTGGATTGTGTTTGTTCTCTCCATCAGATACCTGTCAACTCACAATCGACACAAACACAGTACACACAAACCTCCAACTGTCTGACAACAACAGGAAGGTGACACACGTGAAGGAGGTTCAGTCATATCCTGATCATCCAGACAGGTTTGATGTTTATCCTCAGCTGCTGTGTAGAAATGGTCTGACTGGTCGCTGTTACTGGGAGGTCGAGTGGAGAGGAGACGTTTATATATCTGTGAGTTACAGAACAATCAGAAGAAAAGGAGGCAGTGACTGTGGGTTTGGATGGAATGATCAGTCCTGGAGTCTGGACTTCTATAGTGGTGCTCCTCGTTCTGTCCTCCACAATAACAGAACAACACTCATCTCCTCCTCCTCCTTTTCCTCTGTCTCTAACAGAGCAGCAGTGTATGTGGACTGTCCTGCTGGCACTCTGTCCTTCTACAGAGTCTCCTCTGACACTCTGATCCACCTCCACACCTTCCACACCACATTCACTCAAACTCTTTATCCTGGGTTTATGTTCATCTATCCTGGTTCTTCAGTGTCCCTGTGCTGAGTTGAGTGTAAAGAGTGTCCTACTGTTAGAGAAACACTCAGACTGTTGAACAGATCGTTCAGTCTGTACATGTCTGTCTCTTTCACTTACAAATACGTTTTCAGATTCATGGATTCAATCAGTTGATGTTTGAAACTGTTCGAAATGATTCCTTGTAAATTTCTTCCTCCTTCAATCCTTTAAAGATGGAAGTTCCCATTATTCCAGGATCCATATGTTGTTTTCTGTCTTTTTCCACTCAAAGCTTCACAGTGAATTTCAGTATGTTGTGTTTCTCTGAAGCTCAGTTCACAACCAGCTCCTCTAAATTTTTAACAAGTCTGAGCTCATTAAAATGAATCCAAATGTTTGATTTCTCTTTCTTAATGGGATGTTTCCAAACTCTCCACATGCTGTTACTGTTTCACTCATTGTTGGAAGCTCATCATTTGAAAGCTCTCTCTTGCTCTTGACAAAAGCGGTTGCACTTTTCCCCTCTCCTCCTCCTCCTCTCCCTTAGCTTCCCTGCTTAGCCTGTTTTGTCTTTGTCTAGTCTCGTGTTTTTTGTATTACTTTTCCCTGGAACACTCTCTCAAAGTCTGTTCTCTAAAACCTAAATTAGGAATTATGGATTTGATCAACTGGTCCCTGAATGCAATTGACACCCTTTTCTCAACCTGAAGTCTGGGCTCGGGTGAGCCTGAGTGTCCGGGAGGTACTTTCCCTGCCGGATACACGATGGAAAGGTGACATAACTGGAGGGTCGTGTGCCTGGCGGGATTGTCGATCGAAAACGCTAAAGATATCTACCTATTCGGAACCATGATAACAGGGTTCTTGCTGATCGGAGCTGGCTTGGCCCTGGCTTATCGAAGAATTAAGAAAGCGGAACCGGCTGTTCAAGCCCCCACAAGGCTGCCCGCTGGGATTGAAACGATGGGACGAGGCGTGAGTTTCTCAAAATGGGCTCATTGAGTGCAGCACGGATAAGATCTTGGAGAAGCTTGCGGCTGCCATGAACTCTCAGAATAATAGCTCTGAGTGCAAATTGGATTACATCTCGGAGCAGCTCACTGCGGTCGTGAGTTCTCAGAAATCGGCTCTCTGAGCACAAGAATGACAACATCATGGAGCGTAAGTTTGATAACATCATGGAGAAGCTCACGGCTCTCCAACGGGAGATTGAGAGACCAGTGTCGGACTGTTAGAATAGCTTTGAAATTCATATGAGTTGTTTGCACTAAAATAAAAACCATCATCACTTAATGCGGCTACCACGCGGCGCCAGCTGTGGTCTCAAGGCTGGAGCTGAACAAAAACACCCTGATAAAGTCTGTGTTTAGGCTGTTCCTTCCTATCCTATGCAAGGCCACCTGGGTTGGCAGGAAGACTGTTTACTTAGCCTGGCAGGGCGAAGGACACTGTCTCAGCTGAACTCTGGACACACACACACACACAGACATATATATACACATGAAGATATATACTTGTCCCCCTTTCCCCTCCAAACGCCTTCAACGCTTATTCCGCTCCGATGCTGACGGTGGATCAAGGAGACCAGCACTTATGCGCTTAAATGCTGCAGGCCAGGATGTACTGTCTACACTGGCTGTCTCTCACCCTTTACCCATCCCTGTTGCTTGTCATGTGTTTCTTTGGTGTATTAAGAGTTTTTTCATGTGCTTTGTACAGAGGTGTTTTTTTTCTGTTCTCAAACTGATCTCCCTATTGGAGCTCAGTCTGGGGGAGTTATTTTTTTTCTCCTTAGTTTTCCTCATGTTGTGCATTTTCCATGTTATACCTCTCTGACCTGTCTTCCCCATGTGGTGTTTGTGTAATGTATGTATGGTCGGAAGGGTAAGACGGCACTGGCACGGCTGGTAGTCTTAACCCAATCAAAATGTTTCAGCCATAAAAGCTGAAAATATTGGCTCAATAGTTTTGAATGCAGTTCTAACCAGTGTGCTGGGTTTTTAAAAATGCATGGCTGCTGCCTGATGTTGAGCCCACAGAGGAAGACGACTCACTCACTCTTCTTAACTGTGATGAAGATGTGCAGAGATCTGTGTACAAACAGGAGAAAGACTGTAAAGACTCTGTGCTTCTAACAGCCTCTGTTAACATATGTGAGGCTGTTTGTTGTTGTTGCCATGGAGCTTTTCACTGTTTGGGTCTGCGTCAGCAGGTCATGTGATCAGGTTTGTCCTGTGAAAGCTTGACGATGGTTCAGTGTCAGGGTTTGTTTGCATTTATCAATGAATATCTAAATAAATCAAAGACGCCATGTTTTTTCTTTCATCATGTGACCTCTGCTCATCCATCTCTGTGTGTATCAGGATACATTTAGTTCATAATACACAGAAAAATCAGAGTTATTACCTGTAATAAATGTGAAAGTAAAGATTCCTGCAGTGATAACCAGGCAGGTGTAGAATATTTAGCTGATTTAGAGTTTAGAAATGTGTTAAAATATAATGTAGAACTGTTGTAGAGACACTGACACTGCCCTCACTATAATAAGGCTGATTGTAGGAGTAGATTGTAGACCTCCCCCACTGAGTGGAAATTCCCCAGAGGAAGTTTTAGGGTGGGGGTCTCAACATTTGTAACTGTGGTCTGGAAGTGAGAGGGGTTTTATGACCTCTAGGGAGTTACCTACACCCACAGTGTTTTAACGGTCACGCACACACATCCACACGCACACTCACTCATGTGCACACACATACACACAGGTATGCGCACACACTCACTCACGAGCACTCACATAGACACAGACACAGAGTTTCCAGCACACCGTGGGGGTTTTATGATGGGGACAGCCTCTATAAAGCTGGCTGTAACTAACAAAGGGGTGAAGATTTGGAGAGGGATATGTCTGTGAAGGTTCTCAGGCATCCAGGTCATCGTAGTCAAAGGAGCTTGCAAAGAAAAGCGTCTGGACTTCTTTAAGTTGCTTGAAGACGTTTCACCTCTCATCCGAGAAGCTTCTTCAGTTCTAAGGTCAAATGGTGGAGAGACCATTTGGGACCCACGCCCAGTTTCACACCTTGGCTCAGGCGATTAGAGGATCATCAGGGGGTCCTTTTGTCCCTCTGTGGGGGGTTACTCCCACTAGGTTTTGTGGACAAGAGATATTTTATTTTGTATTCTTATGGTAACAGATATAATCAGAACTATCATTGATTAATCATTCATCATTGTTGAATCAGTTGACATAATAATCTTTGAATTACATCTATGTTACTCTGAGCAAATATTAATGTACACAGATTATCAGCACTTTAATCAGTCTATTGTTGTTCTGTATTATTCTTTCTATTTGCTTAAGCTGTTGCACATTCTGGTAACCACTTGGACCGGTGGGTCCAGCCGGACTTTTTACACTCACTTGCACGTACTCAGGCCTTTAACAACATGCACATAGTTATGTAAAACACGCACGTTCACACACACACTTTCAAAGAACAGGAAGGTCGTCTTAGGACAGTCTCTCTGATAGATACACTATCACAAAATGCACAATATAATACACACTTGTTTTTCTCTAAAAGTAGCAGTTGATGTCCATATAAGGAGAACTTTTTGAGTGGGGGGAACTGTTATCATTTCCAGTAAGATCTAACTGTGACGTCAGTGGGATTATATAAGGATGGGGAGCAGTTTACTCGGGGAAGTCCGGCTCTTCCCACACTGTAATGTGTGTTTTAATAAAATGATCTGTGCTGACCCAGCTGTATACCAGTCGTAGTCTCTTCCTCAAAATCCGAACCATGACATTTCTGGTGCCGAAAACCCGGTTTTAGGAGGGACAAATGGAGTTTGGCTGAGGTATAAGTGGTGTCAGACGGACAGCCAGGAGGTCGACTGAGTGATGGGCCCCGGAATAGGAGAGATAAGCACCGCCTGTTGATGTCCAAAGGTGCTGAATTGGAAATTAAGGTAAATTAAATGTTCACTCAGTGGGGCTTCTGTTCTGTCCGTGGTGATCTTGGGGTAATTGGTGTTAAAAACAGGGAATATTGGTCTGTCTAAATTTATTGCGGTTTATTTTGGGGGTGAATTTTGAGTTAAGAGGTTATATGTGTTTAAGACAATACGGTTTAAAGTGTTTAAAGTGATGTGGGTTGACTGGGAATGCCAGCCAGTCAATCGGTAGTAGTTCAGGGAATTTGGCTTTATTGATCAGCAGAAACGCGGTTTCGGGCGTCAGGTAATTAATAACTGGGGGCGGAGACCTCGCAGTGATGCTTATAATATTTTGAGTAAATTGTTTTTAGGACTGGGGCGTGGCCCCTAGGAATGCAGTTGTGTTCAGCAGGTGGCACTGACCATTAATCGCGGACGCGTGGTTAGTTTTTAGCCCGGAGTTGGCCTTCCGTCGGGGACTTGGGACGCCCGCTAACAGGCTAGGCAATCTACGAGTGAATTGCCTTTATATTGCATTTTTTGATTGACAGGGTCGGGGACCCGGCTGTGACCATATAACGTCGGGGACTTGTGAACTTTATGTAAAGCCAAAAGCGTGATCTGGGATATTTCACGCGGCTGGTGGAGGTCCTTTTTTGCCTGGCGGGGAGCAGTTATAAATTAATTAGGGCCTAGGAATCTGACCGCTCTCGGGAGGGCGTTCCCGAGGCGTGTAATTGTTCAGCAAGAGCGCGGCTCTGGGCTGAAAGAATGCTTTTAAATTAGTCAAAAGTTAGGTGTAATGCTACAGAGGTTGTGAAGAAAATAAGAAGTTACAGGAATAAGGACAAGAAGAAGTGAAATAAAGAAGATAAGCTGTTCTGGCATATGGTGTTTTCTTATGTCTATGCGGGCCCGTGTATGTAAATAGAATGTAAATTAGTTGTATAAACTGTCTGTAGAATTTCTCCTGTGAGGTAGAGAAAAAGGAAAAGCGTCCCTCTCTCTCTGTCTCAAGCAGCTGCAGAGAGGGGGGCTTGGTGAACCCCGCAGTCTGTGTGTGAGGAGAGACAAAGACAGAGAGGAGGGGGGGGAGGGGGGGCGCATGTGCCCATTGAGTATTAAAGGAAGATAGGGGAAACTGTTTTTCTCTATTTGTTTAACTGTTCAACTGGTCAACCGGTACAGAGGTTCTGTTGAGGTGATAAGGAACCGTTGAACAACTTGTCTTGGCATCTGGTGTCTTTTGTCATGTGATACAGGCCTGAGTATATAAATAAAGTGTGAATCGGCTGTGTAAATTGCTTACATTGATTATAACTGCGTGTCCTGCGAGAATGATTTAATACAGAAGCTGAGTGTGTGACGATTGAATAAAAAGTGTGTTTGGTTTTATATTGTTTTAAAAAAAATGAATGAGAAACTGCAGTCTGTGACGCAGTTTGAGAAGTTGCGAAGTGCATGAGAGCGGCCGCGCGCTTTGTGTGTCTGTGAGAGGAAAAGGTGGGGGCTGTGAGTGCGTGTATGAGCAGAGAAAGACAGAGAAAAAGTGCCAAACTGTTTTTTCTCTGTTTCTTTAATGTTGAATGGGCATGAAGCGAATGGAGCTTTTAAGAAAAGAAATAAAAATGATATTAATGCTATGTTTTAGTGTGTTAATACAGGTTACAGATAAATAAAGGTCGACTTCTCTCAACCTGGAATTTTGAGTATGGCGCCAAAACCAGTAGAGTAGCATTACTGGGAGAAAACAAGCCAAGGTTTGGTTTAAAAGTTTTACAGCTTGACCTCGCACTTGTCCCTATCCTGAGAGGAAGCTCAAAGGACAATTAATCTCCTGATGAAGACCAATAGAACATTGTGAACTTGAGAAGAATTTACAAGCAGCCAAAAGACAGTGCAACTGAACCGTTAACACAGAAACCAAACTGACGGGATCAGCAGCATGGAAGATGGAAGCATGCAATGTAAATTACAGGCTGGACAGTTGAATGCTGGGAAAGCACTGGACACTGATTGTCAGATTTGCCATGCTTGGAGTAATCTTGAAGAGACGACTGAAAGTATCAACAGAAAAGAAGAAACCACGTGATGAAACATGGACGG
>NW_005188053.1:0-1724 GCF_000239375.1 Pundamilia nyererei | reverse complement strand
AAATACATAGGAACAGCAATGAAGACCTGCTTACACTTATACACATAACATAAGTTGGTATTTCTGACCAGAGAGAGGGAAACTGGTAGTTTAAGTACTCATGATAATAATAAAATGTCTCAGTTGTGTTTCTTCAGGGGCGAAGCAGACCTGGATCAATTCTCCACGTGCAGCGGTTGGAAGAAACCTACATGTATAGGTTAACTTGACTGAATATGATAAGGCAAGTTTCTGGTTGAATTGTTCACAGCGCCATGTCTCCATAAACCTGACAAGTGAGCCCTAACTTCTGGCTGAGGACCAGGAATGCTGTTAATAAGGTGGGAACTTAAAATTTGGGTTAGCAAATTTGGGACAGAAAACTGACGGCTTAAGTGGAGAAATGTGCAGGAGTCTGACACGCTGCAAAAGCAACATATGCAAATTCACATACACAAGCAGAAAATGCATTAACCTTACAAAGATAAGCTCATAAAGATTAATACATAGACATTGATTAAACCTGGCTAAGAACACAAACATACGCAATGAAGAACAGCTTGCTATTTGTATGAGTGGTAGAATGGTGTGAATGTTTAATAGAATACATTTGAGTTTGAAGTTGAGGAATAATTCAAAGAAGCCAGATGACAAAGGGAGTGGATGATTGTTGTGTGCAAACTGTGTGGTTTTAACAAAACTTTCGGTGTATTGAGGAGGTGAAATTATGTGGTGGCAATACTTGTGTATTTAAGGTTTTTGAGGTTGTAGTGGTGATGGGTTGATTCTGTCAGCTAGGGTGGAATTGTTTTTGTTTTTTGTTTTTAATAGAGGGAGTTTTAGGAAACATGGACATGTCTAAGAGGGGGCCCATTATTTTTGTAACAGTGCACTTAGAGAAAACCTGTCAGGTGATTTTGTTTTGTGTTTTCATGAGCTAATAATCAGCTCTCTTTTTCTGATTTTTGTTCTAAGCAGGCCTGCAAGAGTGAATAACAGCGCTGACAAATTCTCGGGAAGAGCAAATATAAGGTGGGCTTTCCAGATTACAATTGGCCAAGGGGAAAGCTACCTGTGGGGATCTCATCAGGTCGTAAGTCCCTGTTTAAAAGGATTGTAGCGTTTCAATCCAGTTCAAAACATAAGGAACTATTTTCCTATGGAAAATAAAAATGGATGAGCTCATCTTGCTGAGGGTGGAGAATCCGACGCGGGAGGCTCCACTGTTAGCAACATATGGTGTGACTGCATGTGAATGAATGTGGACAAACAATTTGTTTTACTAGAGAAAGTTTCTGTTTTATTGAGTGGGGTTATATTATGGGATTATAGTATGTTGTTGGGAGAGTGTCAAAATAAAGGAAATGTGTCAAAATAAAAGGGGGAGTTTAGGGTTTAATAATTTAGGATCATTGCATGACTTTTGGGTTTTTGGTCATTTAGATATGGTAAAACAGGAACTGTTATTTTTATGTTAAGGTTAAAGTGGTAAAGTGAACTGAATCCTGTTTATTAGATACAATGCCAGTGGTTTTAGAGCTGTATACAAATCTTAGAGTTCAGAAACACACAAGAGAGTATTGATTCCAGGCGAAAGGCCTCAAATTCGTTTAGCTTTTAACTGAACTTAAAGACGGGCCAAAGAGGAAGGAAAGCATATATTTTGGTTAAGTCTGGTAAACTAGAATTAGAAGGTATTTCTACATTAAAAGGAGCAAAATGAAATAAAAAGAGTTATATCAAAA
>NW_005188052.1:99051-103798 GCF_000239375.1 Pundamilia nyererei | reverse complement strand
CTTATTGTTTGCACTGAAGCACCGCAGCAATTTCCTAATGTTGTAAACCTCAACATCTGGCAATAAACCCCATTCTGATTCTGATTCTGATTCTGAACAGACGTATTGGCTACAGATCCACAATCCCCAAGGAAACCTTTATAATATTTATAAATTATTTATTATTAATATTATTTATAAAATATGTATTATCTTTATGGAACAAAAACAACAACAAACACATCAGTACTGGAATCCTCCTCTCTTTCTCTGATTTAAAACAGAGAGACACAGAAAATCATTCGGCCCTGCAGCCATCAGTCTTTTTAGTTCTCCTTAATGTTATTATTATTGTGATGTTTATTCATCTTTGGGATATTACTCTCCTCTTCCACCACATCTGAAAGGTGTTCTATTGGACTGAGATCTGGCGACTATGACTATAAATAATTATTAAGAACTTTCACAGTTAAAGCACTTGACCATAGATTTAAAAGTTCACTGTTACTCTTAGTTTTTTAACTGTAACTTTACCTTTCACGTAATTATGTTTGAGTGAACAAATAACTGCAGTCGTGACACCTATAAGTAAAAATAATGAGACTTTTATAACTGTTTGCAAGCATGTGAGAAAAAGGAAGCAGCTCTCCAAATGCAAATACGTTCTTCAGAGCAGAAAGCATTTTTGTCTTTGTCTTTGTCTTTCAATGGGCATTTTCATGCTTCAGGTTTGTACCTTTGATCACATATGCTGGTGTATGACATTATAACCGAAGATAAATCACTGAAATACAACAATTGCACTCTCCCTCTGAAAACAGCAAGGTTTGCTGTTTGCTAAAATTTATTGTGAAACATTTACAAATTGTAGTTTGTGGATCAAAATCACTCACAACCTCAACTTGATCTCAAGTTAATTTTACCATTAAAATTACTGCATAAAAGCCAATTTAAAAGAATTTAAAAAAAAAAACCACCTGAAAGGCCTGTTTTAAAGTTATCTACTGTCCAGCCCAACATGCCTTGCATTGCAAAGGCAATTATTTAAGTATATGATCAAATCTTTGTTTAATGTATTTATTATTTTTAGCATATAAAATACAATCAGATAAAAGTGAAACAGATATTAGTACATAAAACGTCATACTTCTCACTTGTGTCCACAAAAACAAACGCAAATGAAAGTATCTTACTAGACAAGTAGCAATATTGCAGTCATTTTGCAGATGTTTGTCAGAATTATGGTGGTTGTCTTAAAAATGTTTCTACATATATGACTTCTATTTTGTTTTTTATTGTTTTAACTTCTTAAAGATGTCACAGCACATTATACACCTGCTGCTAAAAGCTTAAAAATACAGCATGCAAAATTCTTCATTGAGTATCCAGATGAATCATGATGTGATTTTAACTCTTTAGCTTTGATGTTTCATTTTCTCTTGTGTCACAGTGACATTTATAGTTGGGCAACCATTAGTTAGCCGTAGCTCCGAGTTTCCTAAAGTGAAGAAGTCCCACAAAAAGCAGCAGCAGAGCCACCATCATCAGAGTGAAGACATTTCGTAAGATGAGGTAAATATGACAGCTGGGCTCTGAGGAGTGGTCTGTTACAGTCGCTGTGTGATGGGATGCAGAGATGATAGAAATTACTTTGTGAGACACAGTGAACTTTCAATGTGTTAAATGCATTTTGTATAACAGTTTGGAAACAATATTCAATACACTGTTGCTGAATTGACTGACTGATTGAATATGACTGTCTCTGCTCTGGTTAAATATCCCAAAAGGTTGATTGTGTTCATCTGGACGTAGCGTTTTAAATGGGAGAAATGTTTTGTCACTCATCCAAGTGACTTCTTTCTTCTTCTGGCTAATTATGTACTATCCTCATTTTTAATATATCATATATGATATATATAATACATATGATTATTTAAACAAAAGACTAATCTAGTTAAGGTGGCAGAGACAGCTAAAATCCCAGACTTATTGCTTTACAAGAGTCGTACATTAACCTTATAGTTAAAATCACAGAATCTGAGACCATCTTTAAAATATAGTCCGTGTAAATGTTTACTGTCCGCTTACATTTTTTGCACTATATAGCAATTGTTAATCAAATGTAATTATGCAGATTTTGTCACATGAATAAAAATGAATGGTTACAAAATACAATTTGACATCAGTGAACCAAGATTTTCATCCGTTTAAAGATAAATTGTTGGTAACATGGTTTTTACCATGAGTTTGTCTGACAGCATCTATAGATCTTGAATTTTTACTGTATTGATGGAATTTTTGTGTCATGTGGACATTAAACATTGCTGTTTGTCACCTGTGACACTGAGCCAGCTCTCCGGTGACTGTCCACCTCCTGAGATGTTGCACTTGTAAAGTCCCTCATCTGACTTTGAAACTCTGTGGATTATCATGTCTCCTGTGGAGCTGCTGTGAACATGAGCTCCATCTTTATAAAAATTAGAGGTGAAGTTGGAGGAAGCAGTTTTGTTTCTGCAGCGAAGAGTCACAGCTTCACCCTGCATCACAGGAACAGCAGGACTCTCCAGGACCACAGATCCAGCTGAATGACAAGAATCTGAGATTTAGTTGCTGTGAAATTTATTTAAACTAAGTTTGAAACAAAATGTTGTCCCGGTGCAAACTTACCAGTAACAGTAATGTTGATGCTGTCGCTTCTGTTTGCTCCTTTAGTCTCACACCAGCGCTCTCCACTGTCGTCTGGATACACACTTTTTATTATGCACAATGATCCTGCTTTTCCCTGGTTGTTGTGACTGCATGAGTTTATTTTCCCTTTGGAATTATGCACAACTTCCCAATAAACAGCATCCTCACAGTAAAATATCACTGATTCATATTCGAAAAACTGCAATCTGTTTGGAACGATACGAAGAGAAACCGCATCTGAGAAAAAGAAAAAAAAGAAAGTTTCAGACTTGTAATAAAAGTACTGTTTGTTAAACAATGAAAAAACATCACTTGAGCAAAATTACATGTTCACTAAAAATACTTTTTTTTCCTACTATTCATACATTCATACGTTGTCTGCTCCGACAAACACAAAACCATGAACAGTGTTCAGATCAATGAGGAAACTTATGACACTCACCAACTTTTTGATCATGTGCACACAGCAGGATCATGAGAGTCATCACTGAAGAGACCAAAGAGCCACAGGTTACAAATATTCTGTTGAGTCCTACAGCTGCTGATAAATGTATTTTAACATCTTATAAGTTGTACAACAAATTTGTAAAGACAAATTAATTATTAAATCTCTGGCATTTAATAATTACTATTATTTAATGATGGCTATAATGATTAATAAATAAGCTGAAGCTCATTTTTCATGTGGAAATAGACACTTACACAGTCTGATGCACGGAGCTGTGACATCCATGATGCTGTGCTGCTGACTGTGTGGACAACTGACAGTGAGCATGGGGGGTTCTACTGTGTGGTTTCTTTCTGCAGCTAAAGCGATGCTAAACAAAACTAGTTTTCAAAGAAGCTGCATTGCATTCAAGTTACCCACAGATCAGGACTGATGCTTTCAGTGCAACTTGCAAGTTGCACTGAAAGCATCAGTCTGTATTTTTATACATACTTTGATGTAGTAGCATGTTAACATACATTTAATAACATTAAACTCTTTATCAAAACTGAAAAAAGAAAAAAAATGTAATATTGACTTGCTGATGGCTTCATTATTTACTGCAGATCATTTAAAAATATTATTATTAATGTTTACCGATAATTTAATTATAGATTGGAGAGCTGCCTTTTTAACAGTTAATTCTAAGCTGTTATCACGACTGCCTCATCTGCTATCACAGTTTTTCAAATATAGATTGTTAATATTTTGTAGGGAAAAAAAACAGCATTGTAACAAGTAGTATTTATCCATCAGAAGGTTGTTCACCTGTTTCTTTACTTGTAAAATTATTTGACCCAGTGAAACTCTTGACATTTTACCTGCATCTTAGCAGTTTTTCAGTCTGTTGATCCTTCTGTGGTCACCATAATCAAGATTTCATTGATGTGATGTGTAAGAAAGAGGAGGAATGCAGGCACTTACTGAGACATGAGGGAGGTTTATTGTAAATAACAGAAAACAAGGCAGGGATGGCAAAAACAGAACTAAAGATAACCTGAACTGAGAAAAACTAAAACTAAACAGCAAACCTGGAGTAAATATCACTAAAGAGCTCTCTAAAATATATCATGTAAATTTTAAACCTTTGTGTTATAAAATAAATGAGGATATTAAAAGATGGAACTTAATACATATTTTTAAATTTCAAAATGAATATTTTGCCCAGGATGCGTTATCTGTTCCTAACACTCCCAGTTGAAATAACTGATAAACAATTTCAGGAGTGGGATAAAATAATCTCTAGGTTCATATGGCAGGGGAAAAGACCACGGATTAAGTACCAAACTATCCAGTTGGCTAAAGATAAAGGGGGGTTGGGGTTCCCATGTTTGAAAGATTGCTATATTTCAGCTCAACTGAGGATCCTAGCGTGTTGGTGCAATGTAGACTACCAAGCAAGATGGAAAGAAATAGAAACAGTTGTCTCAAGAGATTTTCCGATTCAGGCAAGCTTAGGGGACATGACACTTATTAAAAAACAAATTAATCAAGGAAACCAATGGATTAACTTGCCTTTAAAACTCTGGTTACAATTTCTTAATAAGAATGATTGGAATGAAGAGGCCAGGATCTTAAGATGGTTATGATCTT
>NW_005188052.1:96538-98567 GCF_000239375.1 Pundamilia nyererei | reverse complement strand
AAGGGTTTACAAGAGGTTAAGAAGTTGAACACTATCTACATTAAACAAAAATGGGAAAGGGAAACAAATATAGCAATTTCAAATGATATCTGGTATCAGCAGTGTGCCTTTCAGTGGAAAATTTCTAATATATGGAGATGTTTTGGTTGGAAGAGTCTCTGTAGGTTTGTTATTACACCTGCACAAAGTAAACACTACTCTAATCACTCTAGCTGCTGCAGAAACTGTGGGGCCCAAGGAATAAAACACTTCCACTTGTTTTGGTCTTGCCCATTGATCAACACATTTGGTGGGAGTTATATTTGACAGTAATATTACCTTTGAAAAACATATTAGCTCAGTTGTACAGCGGTCCTTTTTCAGACTGAAGCTTTTATCTAAGGTGAAATCATTTTTATCTTTGAACATGCTTTGACCATATTTTTCGCACTATAAGGCACACTTAAAATACTTTAATTTTATCAAAAATGGACAGTCCACCTTAAGTATGAATTCTGGTTGTGGTTACTAACTGATTTTATGTGGTACCTAGTGCTCAAAAATCTGTCAAAAAATGTTTTAGTACGACTTTGGTAAGCTACATGGTAGTCGTAATATACTGCAACAATATGGAAATAGAGCAGCTGCGAGAGAATTCAACATTAATGAATCAATGGTACTGAAGAAGAGGACGCAAGAAGAATGAGTTGGGTAAAGTTCGGCTTATTTGACTATTTTGTTTCGCTTAATGTGCCTTATGGTCCGGTGTGCCTTATGGTCCGAAAAATATGGTATTATATCCCAGTTGGACAATTGTAACCCCTTGTCATGGTACTGAGTCTTTGACTCAGTGGTTTTTGGTTTTGGTTATTATTATCTTATGTTTCAGGTTAATTCTTGTTTACATGTTCTTTGCGGTAGGGTTTTGGTTATATTTTTGAGCTCCTTCTGTTCTGTGTCTCTGTGCCTGGCCTGGGGACATGGCAAACAGGTGAAAGAAGATGATCTGGTCAGACGAGACCAAAGTTGAACTTTTGGGAGGTAAATATTATATTGGAAAATCTGTTAGTGTATATAAGACTTTTTTTCTGTTTTTTATAAAAAGCTCATATGTCAGCAGAGCCATAGAACTGAAGAAATGTAAGATAAGAACTTCAGATCCTGAAGAAAGTTTTGAGAATCACATAAATATTGGAAATTGGAAAAGTTGCTGCTTAATTTTTCATAATAGCAATTTGCATATACTCCAGAATGTTATGAAGAGTGATCAGATGAATTGCACAGTCCTTCTTTGCCATGAAAATCAACTTAATCTCAAAAAAACCTTTGCACTGCATTTCATTGCAGTCATTAAAGGACCTGCTAAGACCATTTCAGTAATGTTCTTGTTAACTCAGGTGAGAATGTTGACGAGCACAAGGCTGGAGATCATTATGTCAGGCTGATTGGGTTAGAATGGCAGAGCTGACATGTTAAAAGGAGGGTGATGCTTGAAATCATTGTTCTTCCATTGTTAACCATGGTGACCTGCAAAGAAACGCGTGCAGCCATCACTGCGTTGCGTAAAAATGGCTTCACAGGCAAGGATATTGTGGCTACTAAGATTGCACCTAAATCAACAATTTATAGGATCATCGAGAACTTCAAGGAAAGAGATTCAATTCTTGTTAAGAAGGCTTCAGGGCGTCCAATAAAGTCCAGCAAGACTTAACAACATTCTTTCAGTTATAGTACACCAACATCTCTGATACATTAGCACTAAGTGAACACTGGTGGGTTTTGTCCATAAAACTACTGATCTAAGATTACCACAAAAGTAAAAGATCTCTCAGCAGCATTATGCAACATTTTAGGCACACTATACAAACATTACTGATGAGTCACTCAGTAATGTTTGTAGGCTGAGTGCATTTTTAAAACAAGTTGTGCAAACTGCACTACAAGGTGGATATTTGCAAAATCATGACTACCTCATGATATTTTGTCTCAAAAATTAACCCTATAAATATGTCAGTGCCGTTAGGATGAAATTATTGTGTCACCAACATTT
>NW_005188052.1:79007-95267 GCF_000239375.1 Pundamilia nyererei | reverse complement strand
TTGCCGCTGCTAAAACTAAACAGAGCTCCCTGAAAGGCACAGCCAATCACATTGGCCATATATGTCACATGATGTAGGACTCCAGTAGAGAAGTACGGGAAAATAAACGGTAATCTAATTACCGTTTTTGCAATAGTAATCTCTTACTTTACTCGTTACTTGGAAAAAGTAATCAGATTACAGTAACGTGTTACTGCCCATCTCTGACGCTGACAGATCGGTTTTTTTCTTTCTATCGGGTTGTTTTTCTTTACTCGAAGAGATCAAATTATTGGTGGGGGCAATTCAATAATCGCTGGATATTGGTGGGGACATGTCCCTGCCGTCCATGCCAAATCTACACCCATGAGTTGGACTGACAGATGGTTTTAAGTTGGGAGTCCCATTACGTCAAGTTGAGTTTCCACTGACCTTTACAGACCACACTGTGTGGGTTATGAAAATTTTCGACTTACGAAAGACCGTCAGGAACAAATTAATTTCAGAAGTCGAGGTTCCACTGTATTTGTAGAAACAGCAGATCATTTCATCAACAGTTCATTTCTTTTTTTTAAAAAAATGCAATTTTTATTTGCTTTTAGAACAAAGAGAAACTGTATGTGAAAACATATAAGTAAGCAAACAGACAGACCCCAAAAGAAGCAGAATCAGTCAGAAAACTGTCAGTAAACAAAACACACCCATTAAGATTTCTAGTTGGAAGTGATAAAATTGATTGGGCAGAACAATCTCTCGTATCTTTACTTTAGAGGACAATTTAAAGAGGAAAATGAAATCACATATAATTGAAATTTTGCCACATGCCCACAGGCACGGGAGTTTTAGAGTTTAATAAGGCTGCAGCACGTTGCAATACCAAGAGTAACCACTAGATTGCAGCAGTGGAAAGGTTTTCCCTTCATTACATAATAATGAGTGCTCTTCCACAGATTATCAGTCATCAGCAAAAGCACTAAAGAAACTGCATTAGTATTGTATTCAATGTTCATATTTATAATACTCAACCAATGCTGGTGTATCAGTACAGCCATAACTGTTTACATAAACTCTTCACATGTTTACTTCATCCCCATTCCAATTGATATACACACCAAAGAAAAGAGTTAAAAATTAATCAGTGTCATGTCAGCCTCTACCTCACATGAACTGCTGAGCTTTGCTGTTTAAAACATATTTCTTGCATTTTAAGCATGTATAATGTATATTGTTACTTGGTCCTGGGACACATGTATTGAATCTTTTTCTCTTTTCTATTTCAAAGCAAGAGATTAAGTGGTGATCAGCCTGACAGTAAGATAAGGCTTTGTTCTTAATGGCCAATATTGAGATTCCCCTGTCTCATCATGCTTTGCAGGCTTAGTATTTAAGTATTTATTCTATACACGTTAATTTTGAAAACAACTCCTGGAGGTTTTACTTAGTTCAGTGCCAACAGTCACTGATGGCAGAGAAAGTTCAGTCTTTAACTCATCTGGTTCAGGTATGCAATGCAATGCATAATCTAGGAAGAATACTACAGATAAATTAAGTCATAAATAATACAAAATAAATAATTAATGTGATGAAGCTATGGCTTTGCATGCCTCAGCATATGTCTGAATGCCTGCCTTACCAGTTTGTACTTCTGGGTGGGTGTGGTTCAGGTGGTAGAGCAGCTCAGCTACTGACTGGAAGGTTGGTGGTTCGGTCCTTGGCTTCCCCAGACTGCATGCCAAGTATCCTCGGGCAAGATACTAACCCCAAGTTGCTCTCAGTCCATCAGAGTGTGAATGCTTAGATTGCACTTAAGTATAGAAGGAAGTGTTTGTGTGAATGGGTGAATGAGGCATGTTGTATACAGTGCTTTGAATACTCAGAGAGCGTAGAAAACCACTATATAAGAACCAGTCCATTTACCATTTCGGTACAGCCTAAGGCTGGCACAAATCCATATTGCACTTCATCATGAAGCATGCTGAAGGTTTTTATCCTTAAACTGATATTTGGCCTATTAATTATAAGCTTACTATAAATATTGAAGCAGAAAACAGCTGAAAACCACCTCTCAGCATCTTAATCATATCTTCTTCTCACTTCTCAAGAGACACAGTTTGACCTACAAAATTAGCCTGTTTTCTTTGACTCGACTGAACAGTTTCTGCTGCAGCATGAAACAAGCCTGTGCACTAGACCACACATAAAGGCATGCTCAGTAGCAAACTTTGCAGGTGTATTTCACTGCCTACCACAAATTTGGTTCATCTGTTTTGGAAAACAAAGCAATGCGGCACATTTATATTAGTGGTTGACCACAGTGAGAACCTGCTGTTTACAAGAAATGAGCTGCAGCAGCTTTTTTGTTTTGAACAGCATTCATGCACAAACAAAAAGAGAAGATGCAACAAGTGGTTTATTTTAAAAGTCTACATAACAGCGTTTGTTAGTATGTGAACTTTATTGGTGCTTATAGTTATTTATTGTTTAGTTATATACCCAGCAGACCATGTACAGCTTCTTAAATCGCAATAACAATATGTGATACTTCATCGTCTTCAATTCCACTCAGATGTGATTTTGTCTTCAATCAGCTCTTTTTTTGAGACCTGTCATATAAAAAAGAAGTACAGAACAAAACGTGTATTTATTTTCTTTAAAGGATAAAAAAATGCTATTGTTTGTGTCACACACCAGAAATAAACTCCATATAGCAGCTACTTAAAAAAACAGTAATTTTTTGCCATGAACAAAGGTTTTATTATTATTGCTAGTATTTAATATTTACCACGCATCACATATTACATATTATCTGAATGCAATACGTAAAGAATCACTAATCAAAGTAAATCTAACCTTTGAGTTCAGTCTTGACCGGGCATAAGGTGTAGTAAATGGCTCTAGAAGATAACGTCTCATCATCTAGTGTTGAGATGCAGACGGCGTGAGAGCACAAACGATCACAGTAACATCACTGATGATGAAAACTATTTTCTATTTTCTGTATTCATTAGATCTAATTTTAATTTTTAATTTTAATTTTCTTGACAATCAGAAGAAAATAATAATAATAATAATAATAATAATAATAATGTAATAATCTTACATCCGAACATTATTTTTTGGCAATTTCATCTTAATGAAATAATTATCAGCTGCTCTAAACAGCTTCTTGATTTTTATCCTACATTTCATTAACACTGCTAGTCAAGCTTCAGTGTTGCTTTCCTAGCAAAATTACAACTACAAAATTATATTGCACAAAATATATATATTATTTCTCAATACTAAAATTTTTAAATAGTTTTTGGATATTTTGTCTCTTGAGCCTTTTGGGCTAATTAAATAGTTTTATTAAAATTATTTAGAATGGAACATTCACGCCACTGTGTACACATTTTAAATATGTAGGAAAAACAACACCAGAAAGAAGACTGTTTTTATGCTTTGATTGTATTTCACCCAGAAGTATGTATGTATATATATATATATATATCTGACCATGAAAAGTAAATCAAAATAACTTTTTTTTTCAACATTAATGAACACAAAGTTTCATGTATCTTAGTTTACAAAATATTACCTTTATTTCTGTACCAGCAATCGTTGCCAAAATACATTCCAAGCAACAGCACCAGAGCGCTCAATAAAGCAATGGCAAGGATCCAAGGTGCGTCCTCAGGAGGGAAAAGGTCTGCATCTTTGAAACAGTTTGGATTAAATGTTGAATGTGGAAAAAATTTAAAAGATAAGAGTGAAGATAAAATACTTGAAGGTTACACAAGCTTTTAAAAAAATCCTGGAAATCTTGGACATCTGATTAACTTACTTATATCAACCATTACCACAAAAAAGTATTTTATTACTGAAAACTCTGGACTGTATTTGATTGATGAAATAAATAAAATGCTAAATAAAATACAAAAAATAAATAAATAATTGAATTGTTTACTCCTCCAAAAAGGAAAAAATGAAGTTTATATAAACAAGAACATATATGGTACTCACCAACTCTCTCAACTTGAACTCCCAGCAGAATCATAATGGTCACCACTGAAGAGATAAAAGAGTTGCTGACTTTTGCAGGTGATAATAAAACATTTTGTTACATATCATAACAGGGCTATGGGCTACTTCATTTTAAACTAAAACAAACTAAATCATTCCATTTTAGACAGAATTTATAACTTTAACCATTTTTAAGGTGGAATAAAGATATGACAAAGATGACGTCTCATGTTTCATAAAAATACAGTCCTTTCTGTTACAAAGAACTGAACAAAAAACAAAACTGACACATTTATCGAGATAAATCAAAATGCATTTATTTATTGTATATTATATTTACCAATTTTATCTATTATATATTAAATGTATCTATTATTTATGTGTATTTATCTTATTTGTTTATATATATAATTATTTTTTTTCTAATGAAAATGAGAAATTACTCACACAGTCTGATGCCGAGAGCTCTGACATCCATGTTTTTTTGCTGCAAACTGAAGACTGAGGTGTTACGGCAGTGAGCACGGGTGTCTTCCTGCTGATCAAACTTTTTTAATATCCAATATTTTTACTTCATGCAATGCAACAAAGTAGTTTAATGAAAGTAGTTTCCAGTGAGACCGATTTGCTTTTGTGACAAGTCAAGCATCACTGGTAGTCAAGTTCACTATCAGTGGGTGGAACAAGTAACCACTTCAGACTTTTGCTGCATCTGACACAATTAGCAGGCTGGTTCATGTTTCCCACACTCGCATTGTTACTTTGATGTTCATCACTAGCTTACAATGACTAAACTGAAGGTACAGTAATATTGTTGCTGAAAAGCAAGATAAACTCAAATCTTCTTCAAAGTTCATTGAGTATAAAATATTTACCAAATTTATATTTATTAAGATATTTCAACACAATTATAAACAAATAATAAAAAAGAACACAATTTTCTTGCAGGCACAAGAGAAACATTGTTGAAGAATATATGAAAGCCATCAATAGTTACAATATTTAAATAATTTTAGTGATAATCTGTTCAGTAGATAAAGAGATCTAAGGAGCTTGGAATGAAAAGTGTCTGGACTTCTTTGAGTTGCTTGAAGACGTTTCACCTCTCATCCAAGAAGCTTCTTCAGTTCTAAGGTCAAATGGTGGGGCGTCCCAGATTTAAACGCAATGGGAGTTTCCTCCCAAAGATGATGATCCTCTACCTAATCACATGAGCCAAGGTGTGAAAGCGGGTGTGGGTCAGTATCAGCCAGGGTTTCAGGTGAGCTCATTGTGAAACCTGGCCTCACCCTATCATGTGATTTCCTGAGGTCAGATGGCCCAGGATGTGAGTGGGTGTTAAGGCGTCTGGGGAGGGAACTCAAAACTGGATTATAGTTGGTGTCGTAAACCCCCGCCTCTGTTCAAAGATGGTCGCTCACAGTGGACGTAAATGGCTTCTTTCACTCCTCTTTCAAACCATTTGTCCTCTCTGTCCAAAATGTGAACATTGGTATCCTCGAAAGAGTGTCCTTTATCCTTAAGATGCAGATGGACTGCTGAGTCTTGTCCCGTGGAGGTGGCTCTTCTACAAGACTCAGCAGTTCATCTGCATCTTGTCTTGGACAGTTCCTTCAAGCTGGACAAACATGTGTCCTCTGTGGTTAAATTGAGTTTCAATCAATTGCGTCCAATCTCTAAGGCCAAACCCTACATACCATGTAAGGACTTGGAAAAACGAATCCGTGCCTTTGTTACATCAAGATTAGATTACTGTAATTCCCTTTATACTGGTCTCCATTCTGCCCTTGTTTACAAACTTCAGCTCGTTCAAAATGCGGCTGCGCGTCTTTTAACTGGAACTGGCAGGTTTGAGTCTATTACTCCAGTTCTTTCCGACCTGCACTGGCTCCCTATTAAATTTCGCATTGGTTTTAAAATCTTATTGCTCACTTTTAAAATCATAAATAACACCGCGCCCAGCTATCTTACGGATCTCCTCAGCTTTTACACTCCTGAGAGAGCGCTTAGATCAGCAGGCCAAATGCTCCTTGTGCGACCTAGATCTCAGCTCAAGACCAGAGTTGACTGCGGATTCGCCACTCTTGCACCCTACCTCTGGAAAAATCTCATTCAGGCGTCTGATTCAATTCAATCTTTTAAATCTCGTTAAAAAACTTATTTATTTAGCCTTGCTTTTCCCGCCTCTTAGAGCCCGCATTTTTAAGTGTACTGTACCTCTCGCTTTATCAATGTTATAATGTTTTAACCTTCAGCCTTTGGGGTTGTGCCTACTATGCCTTGTGTATTATTGGTTAGTTATGTCTCCCACCTGTTAGTATATTTTATTTGCAATCATTTTATTTTATTTTTTATTTGTATTATTTTATCTATTTGTATTTATTATTGCTCTTAATTCATTCTGTGAAACACTTTGGCATACCTGTGGTTTTTAAATGTGCTATATAAATAGTATTGTATTGATTGTTTAGTTCTTTGTTACTGAGAGTGGGTTCTCTGTGTGTTACTGTAGGTGTACTGCAGGATGATGCGATAAGAGAGAGATTGCCATGAGTCTGCATAAATCTTTTTTTGAACTCTTTGCTTTTTCTGCTTTAAAGGTTAATGTTCATGTCAGTAAGAATCTATAACTTACACTTACTTTTCATTTTTACATGATCAATTTATCAGTAATTTTTCCTAAGAAGCAGAGTCAGTCAGCAGACTGTGTCAGTAAACAAAGCCACATGAGATTTCACCCACTTAAGAAGTGAAACAGTGGAGAGGGCAGAAGGATCTCTCTTATCTTTATTGTAGAGGACAATCTTAACAGGTAAGTAATAAGTAATAAGTCTGCATATGATGTGACATTTGTTGTTCTGGTCACCTCACGTTGCCATACCATGAGTAACCACTAGAATGCAGCAGACTACATAATGATCTGTGATAATCCACATATTATCAGTGATGAACAAAACACCTGAACAAACTGTTTTAATATTACTTAACAATTCTGTGTTCATGCAGTCCCGATCAAATGTTTAAGACCACTTGAAAAATGAGAATATTTTGAATGGTTTGATCTTAACAAGGCACCAAGTTGAGCTTCAACATGCAATAGTAAGAAATGGGAGTGGGACAAAACATTTTTTGAGCATGCAATTTATTTAAAACAACTTTTATTGACAACAACACTTAAACTGAAACATGCTGTTTTACAGCTGATCACAAGTTTAGGACCACATGCCTTTAAAAGGCCAAATCTGTGCAAAATATGGATTCATAGTCATTGTCTGTCAGGTAATCACACTGTCATGACTTTCTGATGGCAAAGGCAAAAAAAAAAGATATTTTTTGAAGGTGGTCACGTTGTTGAACAGGGTCTCCCACAGTGCACCATCGCTGCTGAGGTGGAACGCTGTAAGATAGTCATTTGGAATTTCTTAAATGATCTGAGGGTTTGGGGGAAAAAAAGTCAAGTGAAAGACTCAAAAAAATTTCACCAGCACGGAGCCGAAGGATCCAATTGGCTGTCCGTCAAGACACTGGATGATCCTCGACCCAAATTAAGGCCATTACTGGTGTCGACTGCAGCCCCATAACCATCAGACGGCATCTGAGACTGAAGAGCTTCAGAAACATAAAACTTCTTCAAAGGCCTTGTATCCTTGAAATGCCACAGAACCGAACGTTTGGAGTACCACACATGGGACACTGAAAGGTGGAAGAAAGTTTTATTCTTTGATGAGAACCTTGATGGTCCTGATGGTTTCCAATGTTACTGGCATGAGATCTACACCCCACCTGAGATGTTTTCTACATGCCACAGTGGAGGGGGCGCCATAATCGTCTGGAGTGATTTTTCCTTCAGTGAAACAGCGGAGCTTCAGGAGGTGCAGGGGGGTCAAACGGCTGCTGGTTATGTCCAGAGGTTGCAGAGAATCCCTCATGACTGAGGGACTTCGTCTGTGTGGCAAATGGGTTTTTCAACAGGACAATGCTACAGTACACAATGCCCGCAGCACAAGGGACTTTTTCCAGGAGAATTACACCACTTTTTTTGGGCCATACTGTATGTCCCTCTGATTTAAATCCACTTACGAACCTTTGGGGATGAATGGTAAGGGAAGTTTACAAAAAGGGCCAACAGTTCCAGACAGTAGAATCCCTTCGTGAAGCCGTATTTACCATTCACCACGTTTCCAACCAACTCATGGAAACACTTGCATCAAGCATGCTGCAATTAATTTTTTGATGTGTTCAGCAATAACAGTGGAGCTACTCATCATCAGTTCATGTTTGGAACTTTGATTTCTGTTTTGGGTGGGTTTATAGGGTTTTTTTTTTTTTAGGTGTGATCCTAAAGTTTAGATCAGCTGTAAAGCAGTTTAAAAGTTGTTTTAAATAAATTGCATGTTCAAAAAACTGTTTTTCTCACTCCCATTTCTTCTTGTTGCACACTGAAGCTCTACTTGGAACCTTGTTAAGATCCAACCATTCAAAATATGATTTTTTTTGACATTTTTCAAGTGGTCTTATACTTATACAATGCAAAAAATTACATTGCATATTGTAATTCATCACAAAACATGATGAAGCATTGTAACTTTATAAAAAGACTTGCAAAGTGACCAAGTTCTGTTTACGTTCCTGTTTTCTGGATAAAAACCAAACAAAAAAAGATTAAGTGAAGGCTCTTTTTTAATCATCTTTTTAAGAACCAGCTCAAAACGGTTTACATGCTGAGATTATAGTACAGTGGAACCCCGACTTACAAATACCCCATTTAACGAAAAATTCAAGTTACGAAGGCACTGAACGGCAATATTTCTGCCTGTCTTACGGCAAAATGCCCGTGTAACATAATCCGATGGCTCTGATTGGCTGAGCCTACAATGCCCACAATGCCTTCCGAATCATGTGACAACCGCTTGGCTTTTGTAATTGTACTTCGCTGTTCCACTTGAACGTTGTTCTAGTTAGCTTTTTTCAAAGAAACCTGTAAGTCACTTAAAGTCAAGTTCACTCATAAAATGTGTCCATGATAATAACGTTACAGGCTATGCTAGGCCATACATGCCAACCCTCACGATTTTTCTGTGAGAATCCCGAATTTCAGTGCCCCTCCCGAAAATCTCCCGGAGCCACCATTCTCCTGATTTTCCACCCTGACAACAAAATTGAAAAACCATATCCCAGATTGGCCCAGCCAATTCCAGTTTCCAACAATGGCTACAACTACTGCAGCTATTACTCTTATTACTCTTTCTGGGTCGCAAAATAAGCTTTTAACATATTTTCAAGCGAGAATGTAGCTGTGTAAACATCAAATATCTGAGCAGACGAAAACAGCAAACTCCGGGCATTCAGTGTTCTCATAGTGCTAATGTATAAGAGATGTTGGTGTACTATAACTGAAGTAATGTTGTTAAGTCCTTCAAGTCATATTCTTTTATTGTCATGACTGTATTTGGAGCCATTTTTATTTTTGTATGATACCTGATTTATATGGATTATGGCTGAAGTAAACTAAAGCTTAAAATACTTAGTCATTTGTTTAGTAGTAATTTAACATTATATAATTCACATATAAAACTATGAATTGTAATTTTAAATGGTTTAAAAGCATGTAGAATAGCATATATACGCAAGTATATTTCTACTTTTGTTATTAATCTATCTATTAGCAGTGTTCGGTGGTTGAATCATTCGTCCCCACCAATGCCAACACCAAATCTACGCCCTTGCCACAGCATATTCAGTCTGTGCACTATATAACATTTTATGCAGAGCCATGCTCAGTACCAAACTTAGCTGTTATAGTTCACAGTTTACCACAAATTTGCTTCATCTGTTTTGGAAAAAAAAAAAAAAGCGACACATTTACATTAGTGGTTGACCACAGTGAGTACCTACTGTTTAGAAGAAATGAGCTGCAGCAGCTCTTTTCTTTTGAACTGTATTCATGCACAAGCAAAATACAAAAAGCAACAAGTGCTTTAAATTAAACATCTAAATAACAGACAGAAGTGTTTGCTTGCATGTGAACTTTATGAGTACTTATGATCAGCCACATCTGGCAGCTAACTATTTTGTTGAATATACATTAGACATGACATTTTACACACTGACATTCACACCAAACCCAGCAGATGATATACAACTTCTACAATTGCAATAACAATATGTGATAAATGTGGATTACTTCATTGACTTCATTTTCACTCAGATGTGATTTTGTCTTTAGTCAACTCTCTTTCTGCGACCTGTCAAATATACAAATAGTAAAGAACTAAAACAGTATTTTTTTTAGAGGTGGAAAAGAAAAAATGCTATTGTTCGTATTACACACCAATATTAACTTCACAGGACAGCTACTAAAACAACTATGAACATTTTGCCATGAAGCATTAGTTTTCTTAATATTATATTTTGTATTTAATGTTTACCACCCATAACAAATTACATATTATCTGAATGCAATACATAAGGAATCATTAATCAAAGTTACTCTCACCTTTGAGTTTAGTTTCACCTGGGTGTAAGATGTAGTAGAAGATAACATGTCATCATCTAATGGAGTGACATCACAGTGACATCAGTGATGATGTACAATATTTTCTATTCACTGTATTCATCAGATCTAATTTTAAATCTTGTCAATCAGAAAAAAGTAATGTCATTCTTATTTTTCTGCAGTTTCATCTTAATGACAAAAACATCAGCTGCTCTAAACAGCTTTTTGATTTGTACCTAATAGTTTGTTAGCATAGCTAGTCAAACTATAGCGTGGTTTTCCTTTTCCTAATAAAGCTTTTAATTAATATTTAGAACAAATCATAATAAACAGAGCACATATGGAATCATTAATCTCACCTTTAAGTTCAGTCTCACCCAGGCTTAGGGTGTAGTAAATGGCGGTAGAAGACAATATGTTGTCATCTAATGGAGAGATACAGCAGGAGTGAGAGGACAGATATCTACATTAACATCAGAATACTATTTGCTATTCACTGTAGTCTGACAGTTTTATTTTGATGACAAAAGTGTCAGCTGTTCTGACAAGCTTCTTGATTTTTAGAATAATAGAATAGAACAGCTTTATTCCTTCTCTTTCCACCCAGTCTACGTCCATTCTTGTCCACAGTCTGGTTACCTCCCATATTGACTACTGCAATTCTCTTCTGCATGGTCTCCCCCAAAATCCCTCCATAAGCTTCAACTACAGAACTCTGCTGCTCGCATTATCACCAGAACCCCCTCCTACCAGCCCATCACCCTGTTCTTCAGGAACTTCACTGGCTCCCTGTGAAATTCCGGATAATATTCAAACTTCTTCTGCTCACCTTCAAGGCCATTCATGACCTCGCTCCTCCTTACCTTTCTGACCTGTTAACCACTACCAGTTCTGCCCATTCACTTCGATCTTCTTCTTCTTCTATCCAGCTTGCTGTACCTTCCTTCCGCCTCACCACCATGGGAAGCACAGCTTTCAGCTGCTCTGAGTAAAGGTTGTGTATCCCAACTCATCCTGAGATGAGCCCCACCACAGTGGTATCATCTGCAAATTTGTCACTGATGTTGCATTGGTGGGGAGCCAATGCTAAGACTTAGGCCCAAAAATGTGTGGTTTCCCACTCTCCGGTGCTGGACAAGAAGCTGCTGACCCACATGATAGTGGCGTGTGAAAGACCCAAGTCTTAGTTTTTCTGCCAGTTTGTGGGAGGATGGCATTAAATACACAGCTAAAGTCAACCAAGAATATCTGCACACAGCTCCAGTGTGGCTGTGTCTATGGTGTCCTCTGCAGATCTAATTGCTCTGTAAGCACACTGTTGGTTGTCAAAACTCTGACCAGCTTTTCAAAGCGTTTTTCTTTATTAAAGGTGATAGCAACGGGCTTGTTGTAGATGAAGCTGAAAATATTGTGTTTCTTGGGCATTCTGCTAAGCTAAGCAATGTTTATGTTTGTTCAAAAATTAAAGTGAATGGGCTCAAAGTTTATTCTAAATGGAACAATAGAAGTTGCACTTCAGGCCACAGTTTTGATCTATCTGTACGATGAAACTATTTTTATTTGAAGCAGAATGTAGAAAGCTCATAGTGTATTATCACCAGCACCTACTCTTTCCTTATCCATGTTTACAGATACCAGAAAAACAGCACATTGTGTTTAGTAAATGTATTTATCTCTTGCTTTTTAACTTGTTTTGTATTATTACTGAAAAGAACTGATTAAATCTCTTTCTACATCATGTCTTTTCTTGGATTGCTCTGCATATTTTCTGTTAAGACTGAAAGTAAATAAATTTACAAGATGAAATTAAATAAACAAGAGAAATAATAAAATAACGATAAGAGAGGCACACTAAACAGCTAAAGTCTATTTCTTAGTTTAAGCCATTTAACTTACACCCATTACATTTACACCAAAAAACAAAAACAGAGCATTCACAAAATTTCTGTTTCTTTTGTCCAATTTGTTATATGATATTATAGTGTTTCATAGTACAACAACAATTAACAAACAACATTCATGTTCTGACTCCTGGCTGAGCTTGAATTACGTGCTGATGTGCATGATGTGAGCATGTGACAAAGTAAAAGTGATCAACACAAAGTTATGTGCAAAACAGCATGTTCTTCACCTCTGTCCCAGCAATTGTTGCCAAAGTAGATTCCAAACGACAGCACCAGAGCGCTCCATAAAACAATGACAATGACCCAAGGTGTACCATCAGAAGAGAAAAGGCCCGCCTCTTCAAAACAGTCTGAATTAAATAATGAATATGTAAAAAGAGTTCAAATGAAAGAGGAAGATAAAATACCCAACAGTTTTAAAAGCCTTTAAAAAAACACTCTGGGACATTTTGTGTGCATATTTCAGTTAATATCAGCCATTAAAATACATAAATTTGCAGATAAATAAAACAAAATTCATTGATGAAACAATATCACTGCAAGAAATAAAAGGGTAAACACAAAATATATCATAACACCTATGATCATTAAGACAAGGACAAAGAACCTGCTACCTACATTTCTTTTTTGAATTGTTTGCTACTCAGAAATGAAAAAATGAAATGAAATTTATATAAACAAGAACATAGCTGGTACTCACCAACTCTCTCACCCTGAACACCCAGCAGAATCATAATGGTCATCACTGAAGAGATAAAAGCAGATTTATGAAGGTATCTGCTTACTCTTACAGGTACTAATATATGAATTCATCATACGTGACCCACTAGGCTATAGGCTACTTTGTCTTTAAGTAAAACAAACTGAAATAAACATATTTTAGGCAACATTTTTAACTTTATAACCTTTTTGTAATGTGGAACAAAGATATGTGACAAAGTTGACATCTCATAACCATTTCATAAAAATGCAGTCCTTTGCAGCAAAACATGAACAACATTGATACTTTTTTTACAAGATTAATTTAAAAAAAAATTATACATGTATTTATCTAATTTATTTCTATGTATTTTTTTCAAATGTGGAAATTACTCACACAGTCTGATACCGAGAGCTCTGACATCCATGTTGTTTTGCTGAAGACTAAAGTGTTACGGCAGTGTCCTCAAACAGTTTTAATATCAAATGTTGCAATGCTACAAAGTAGTTTTACGAAAGTAGTTTCCACTGAGACCAATTTTCTCTTGTGGTAATTTAAGCCTCTGTGATTACGTTCATATCAGTGGGTGGAACAAGTAACCACTTCAGACTTTTGCTGCATCTGACACAACTAGCAGGCTGGTTCATGTTTCCAATGCTCGCATTGTTACTTTGACTTTTGTCATACTAATACAAAAATAACATAACTGATGGTTGTATCATTACAGAAATACAAAAAAAAAAAAACTTAAATATTAATCTTGTTCATAGTTTACAGTCTGCAGACTATACAGATAAGACAAATTAACCCAATATTAAATAAGATATCCAAACTAATAAATACATAATGAAAAATAAACTGTTTTCTTGGTGGCACGAGAGAAACATCAAGAATTGATGTGAAAGCAATTAATAGTCAATTTATAGTTATAATAACTGTATGAAAAATCCTCAACACAAATTTGTTGCTTAAGTTCTTCCTTTAATGGAAGACTCTTTAGAGCTCTGTCAATGTAAATGTACACATTTTTAAATCAGGATGTTTGCTGAAGCCTCAGCCTCCCAACTTGTAGTGCTTAATCGTGTGTGTGTGTGTGTGTGTGTGTGTGTGTGTGTGTGTGTGTGTGTGTGTTTGTTTGTTTGATCTAAGAATCCTAAGAAGGCTTTGTGTACAGTATTTTAAATCGTTGTGACCATTTGTAAACAGCAATAAAGCAGAAGGGATGAACTGGCTATATATTTTTGTATGTTTTCTCCTGTTTATTAAGTGTTTGTCAGTGAGTGACTAGTCTGGAACACGCACACACACACACCTTCATACACGTCACTTCCAAGCACTTATCTGTAGTATATCACACTCATATACACACACAAAAACACACCAAGTTACTTTTGCGCAATACATTACCATTGCACTGTCTTGTGTGTGTATTTTCCTATTCTGTCTAGCATCCCACTGTCTTGTCTTGTTTCCAGGGTTTCACCCGAAACCCTGGCTGATTGGGACCCACACCCGCTTTCACACCTTGGCTCAGGTGATTAGAGGATCATCAGGGGGTCCTTTTGTCCCTGTTTGGGGGGAAACTCCCACTGGGTTTAAATCTGGGACTCTCTGCCATTTGACCTTAGAACTGAAGAAGCTTCTCGGATGAGAGGTGAAACGTCTTCAAGCAACTTAAAGAAGTCCAGACGCTTTTCTTTACAAGCTCCTTTGACTACGATGACCTGGATGACTGAGAACCTTCACGGACATCTTGTTTATTTTTGCAATTTTTTTTGCACATTGCACTTTATATAGTCCTGTGTTTGTCCGTTATATGTCATATGTAACACCAAGGTCTTGGAGGAATGCTGTCTCATTTCTCTCTGTACTGTACCAAGGTACATGGTTGAAATGACAATAAAAGCCACTTGACTGTTTGGTTTTCTGTTCAAGTATGGTTTAGGTAGAACTTTGGTGGAATAGCTTGTTTTATTTGTTATTTTGACCTTGGTTCACATCCAGTGAGAGGGGTAGTTTTTAGAGTTGTAGGTGTTGTTTACCGCCTTGTAAATTCAGTTGTGTGAAGCCGAGATTAAAGTTGGAGTAAAACGTGGTGAGCTCTCGTATCATCCTTACATGCCTTCAGTACTAGCACATTTTACATGGTAACAGTTAGGGGTGGAGCCAAACCCGAATACAGTATTCGGAAAGGCGCGAATATCGTCTTTTTTACGAATACTTATTTCGAACAAATAATTTTAAAAAATATTTGTGTTCGGGAAGAAGGGAAAACTTTATATCAAAAAGCTTTGTTTCCTTATGAGACAGCAGTGCATGACCAGATGAGTGAGTGATGTGTGAATAAGATGACTGACACGGGCTGCTCCACACAGTAACAGAGAAGGCTCGGCTGAGCGAAAAAAAAACTTCATCACTGTTTTTGTTGAATAGGTTTTTTTGTACCTTAACTGGGTTACGGAGGCCGTTTATAACTTTCGCGAAGATCGGGAGATTATTCCATTACGCTGCATTATTGACGTCTGCAGTCGGGTGCTCTCATGTTCGCTTTGTTTACGTAGCTCTGTTAGCTTGGTAATTTAGACAATAGGCTGTTAACAGAGTAACGTTAAAGTTAGGTTTAAAAGTATAAAACAATGCTTGTGTAGTTGTGTCGAATTGTATACACTTGTGGGAGTTAAATGGTACATATAAGTTACTCTGTCTTTTTGCAGACAGCAAGATGTAGGTAGGCTATAGGCTAGTTAACCTTAGCAGAGCGCCCCGTTGTCCATTCACTCATTAACTTAGCTGAAACTCCCCACATGGATTTGGGCAACCAAATAGAAAAGAGTGTTGCTGCTGCTGAGCCATCCTCTTGGTCCTCCACCAGCCACAAAACTTGATCAAGTTCAGAATTGATTCTGCACTTACCTTTGATGACCATGTAAACGGGGTGGTAAAATCAGCATTCTATCACCTCAGACATTTATCGAAGGTTAAGCCCTTTCTTTCCAAGCGTGACTTGAAAGTGTTATTCATGCCTTTATTACCTCACGTTTAGATTATTGTAATTCTCTTTTAATAGGGGTTGGGCAGGGCACTTTGTCACGCTTGCAATTAGTGCAAAATGCTGCGGCACAATTTTTAATTGGCAGAAGGAAATTTGATCGCATCATTCCGATTTTGGCCTCTTTACA
>NW_005188052.1:76372-78618 GCF_000239375.1 Pundamilia nyererei | reverse complement strand
ATGATGATGATGATGATGATGATGAAGTTCTGTGTGGAAGCATTTTACACTCAGTGCTGCAGATTAAACCAAACTAATATGCAATGTGTGTAAAAGTAAGATCAGCAGAGGCAGATATATCAAACATCTGTCAACATCTGCTATGCATAATCACATGCACTTTAAGCATCCTCTCCTGTTGCTGTCTGCCAACCTCCCCCCCACAAGTACCAATTCATCATCACAGCTATGTTCTGCCCCTGCAAGTCAGTTTCACTGTCTGTTCAGCATCCTTCAACAAGGACGGGTGGTGGGGGGTTCATAATGTTCATATTGTGCGTTATAACGCTGTTACATGTAATGCTGTTATTCCCATCACTGTATAGCATGATGCGATTCTGAGAAAATCAACAATTTATGAAACTGTGAGAACAGCCCAAGCAACCACACCCCATTGTTACAGGTTCTGATACCCATATTTTGAAGTTCAGCAGGCTAGACATTCAAATTGAGTATTTAACTGTTTATGCCTAAACGTATTGATTTGTTGCCATGGTACCGGATTATGAGATTTTTCCATTGTGGTTTATTTTAAGTGACTATCCAGTTTGTCTCAAATGTTTTGTGTGGAAAGTATAGTTATCATTATTATTGTGACCTTTGATCCATTTAATTATAAATATAAAATCTGAAGCGCATCATTAATATTTACTCCATAATCTTTAGTGAATCAGTGCATTTATTAAAAGGTATGTATTGTGGAGGTAAACACAGACGACAAGATGGTTCTCGATTAACACTCCTTGTTTATTACTCATCACCACACAACTGAATACCTTTCCCTCCAAAACACAGCAACAACCCTTCCTGAGAACTGGGTGAGTGGAGCCCTCCAGTGGTCCACCACAGTATACATTATACATTTTAGAAATGTTGCATTTGTGTCACTGTATTTCAAAAAAAAAATTTTTCTGTAATTTGAAGCTGGATCTCCAGTGGTCCATTGTCATATTTTTAAAATAGCAATCTTTTCAGCAATTCCGGTCGCTAGGGGGATGTAGTAGGTAGGTAGAGGAGAAGACTGCTCCACTGACTTTTCTACCTTTTCCACTCCTAAACCAGCCAATTCACAACAAAACTATTGAACTGTGTACGTTTTATTTTATGGGTTTCAAAATTGTTTTTTGGTCGTTCTAACATGGCCTCAAAACGCACTAAAGCGGTGGAAAAGGAGGACGACGGACCTAAGCTGAACATGGCGGCCATCTCCTCCCTTCTGGAGCAGCACAGGGAGGCATTGGCCGTTTGTTCCAACCTCAGCGAATCTTACACTAAACTTCTGGCTAAAGTTATGGACTTAGAAAGCCGAAGTAGGTGCCAAAACCTGCGTATCCTGGGACTCGAGGAGGGCGTTGAAGGTGGGCGTCCCACAGAATTCTTTGCAGATTTGCTCTGCGAGGTTTTCGGGAAGAAGAGGCTCCCGACCCGCCCGGAAATCGACAGAGCCCACCGTATACCTGCCACTAAGCCAGCCCCAGGACAGAGACAGCACCCCGTAATCATACACCTTCATCGGTACCAGGTAAAGGACCTTCTTGTCTGAGAGGCCTGGCGAGGAGGGAAACTAGAATACCATGGTAGGCAGATTCGCGTGGTGGAGGACTACTGCCCGGAAGTCCTGAGCAAGCACGCGGAGTACCGTGAAGTGATGACCGAGCTGTATAAACGAGGTCTCAAGCCCGCTCTGCTGTATCCTGCATGACTTCACATCACATCTCCCGACGGTGCAAGACGCTGGCTCCATTCGGCTGATGAAGCGAGGAGATACTTGGACGACCTGCCCGTTACAACTGAATCACCCTGAGTGCCTGCTTATCTGGTCTCAACGTTTGTCCGCGGGACAGCCCTGTGATTAGATTGTCCTGACTATTTCCCTCTCCTGGGATATGCAAAGACTTTCGTTCATATTCAGACATTGCGGACGTCTCCTCTTTTTTTTTCTTCTCCTCTGCTACTTACAAACAGGGAGGCTATTCATATCTCATTGCTTTTATTGTCCCCAAAGTTGGTTATAGGTTGTGTTGTGGTTCCATGCTGACTGCTTTTACAAAATTTTACTGTTTATCTAGGAGTGTTGTGTTTACTGAAACCATCATTATGGGAGCTAAACTCAGTCTAAACTCATCAAATAAGAGAAATTTCCCTCACATGCATTAGTCAGTAGAAATATTTGATATTTATATGTTGTTCTTATGCTAACTGAAATT
>NW_005188052.1:74442-75680 GCF_000239375.1 Pundamilia nyererei | reverse complement strand
AAAAAAAAAAACGACCATGGGAGAAAACAAAATTCCACAGGCCATCAAAAAACGCCAGTTTCTTCAAATCCATGGCTTCAAAAAGATAGAAAAGACCTGTCTTTTGAGTTTAATCACCGTGGTGTCATCTGCAAACTTGATGATGGATCCATAGGTAGTTCTGCAGTTGTGGGTGAAAAGAGAGTAGAGTAGTAGTAGTGTTGAGTGTGATGGTGGGTAGAGCAGTTATGGCTGACCTAACATGCTGGGGTCTGTTGATCAAAAAGTATATGATCCAGTTACAGAGGGAGTTGCTGATTCGAAGGGCCACAAGTTTGGTCAGCTGAGAGGGAATAACTTTCCCTCTAAGCTGTCAACCAACAGCATTCTTGCATAAGTATTCTTATTGTCCAGGTGGGAGAGTACCACAGTGAAGTCCTGTGGATAAAGCATCCTTTGTACTCCTAGTGCTTCGATAGGCCAACAGTGAGGATCCAGCATGGGGGTCAAGCATGTCTTGAGGTGTGCCAGGACCAGTCGCTCAAAGCACTTCATAACCATAGGAGTGAGTGCTACAGGGTGATAGTGGTTCAGGCATGTTGGTGATGAGTGTGGTCTTGAAGCCCGCTGGTGCTACTGCCTGGGCAAGCGACAGGTTTAAGATGTCTGTGAAGACCCCTGCAAGCTGCTCAGCACATGCTCAAAGCACACCTCCAGGAAAGCTGTCAGGGCCAGCAGCTTTGCAAGGGTTGATACTGCTCAGTGCATTATGGACGTGCATTGTGGTGAGAATGACGTTATGGCAGTCATCAAGGGGAGGGTTTAGGCAGACTTTTCCTTGTTTCCCTTGACAAAACGAGTGTAGAAGTCATTTAGCTCACTGAGGAAGGACACATTCATGGCTGTCTATGTGGAATTGCTAGGCTTGTGGCCAGAGATGACCTGGATGCGCAGGCACATGCATCGTGGGTCAGTGTGGACAAAGTGTTCCTCCACCTTCAGCTTGTAGCTGTGCTTGTCCTCTTTGATGCCCCTCTGTAACGTACTGTAGGCCTGAGCGTCTCCGGATCTGAAGGCATTGTTACGTGCATTTTTTAAAAGTTTTTAAAAAATCCACGTAACAATGCCTTGGATTTTTTAAAAACTTTTTTTCCTTTTGATTTGGCGATCATTTTGGCTGTGTTGTAGCTTGTGGCATGGATTTTAGTAGGAAATCTTCTTTTCAGTCCAAGTTTTGAAATCTAGAGTCTTTCACATGC
>NW_005188052.1:70881-72465 GCF_000239375.1 Pundamilia nyererei | reverse complement strand
CTGTTCAGCCTTTGTAGTCTTTTAAGTTGTTCTATCCCTGAGCAATGCATTTATGGTAAATTATAATTGAGAACATATTCTACCATTTTATATCAGTGTCGTGTGATCATCTAATTAAAGCAGGTGTCTCAAACTCTTTCTCTCTTTAGGCCCATGTCACCCCTACTTGCGGCCTGTATGTTGACATGTAGAAATATAATGCAATTTGGTCCTTGAAGTTACTTTTTTTGTTAGGGACGATTTGTTTGTTGATGAGTGCAATATTAAAATAAGTTCTTTAAAAAGCAAAAAAAATAAATAAATAAATAAATAATATGAAGGCAATTTGAGCAGAGAGTACAAACATGTTGACAGATTGACTGTGGTGGTTCAGTGAGAGTTATTTTTAAAGAAAACAAAAAAACTACAAGACACATGGTCCTAAATATAACTAAAAAATCAAAAAAGGTTTTACTTATCCTGCAGTCCTACAGCAGAACCTATAATATGGACTTGATTCCAAGTGTATTGTTATAATCCATTGGTTTATGCAAGCATGGCTCTACGGGGCAAGCCAAAAAAGAGGCAAATGTTAGCTAAAGTCACGTTATCCAGGGATAAAATTGAAAGTGCAGACTCCCAGTTGGCAGCAGTCTGCCACCTACTGGCTGCCAGCTTGTTGCAGGCTGTTTCTATTTATGCTTATTATACAGAACCTACCACAGGTTTTTCCAGGCAATAATCACACAGTTTTTAAGTTTGCTTTAATAGTTTATTAATATGCTATTAAATAGAACTAGACAGTTTTGCATTTTGCAGTTTTTATTGTGCTTATTACACAAACTACCACAGGTATAATAACTTAGAAATTACCACATTATTATGTTCTTGTTTCTTCCTTGTTCCCACTTTATGACAGAGCTCTATTTTCACATTGTTACCCCCAGTTTTGAGACCTTTGTTATCCAATTACATGAATTCCTGCATAATATTACTCAATTGTAACCACTATTGCTACTATGATATTACATCGCTCAAGATCAGGAAGGTGGAGCTCTCAGATGACGGAATATACAGATGTTTCCTCCCAGAGATACAGAGCATGCAGAGATCTGCAGATATCCGGCTGGTTGTTGGTGAGTTCTTCCAGGAAATGTTTAATATCTAACTCACTGTTGATGATGTCGCACTGAGCTATTCTAGCTTTGACTTTAATGAGTAATTTGACATTATATAAAGTTCTTTTAAGCCTTCTTAGAGAAATTATTATTTGATACGTCATGTAGTATTTTTATCTGCCTCTGTTATTAATTAAAAAACTTTTTTTTTCAGAGTCAAACGTTGCTAAAACTGTGGTGATGACAACAGAGCTGCGAACCGGACCTCTGCAAACAGCAGTTGTGAATGAAAAGAACAATGTTAGAGGTAAAAATGATTCTTTACAAAGATCACAACAGTGAAGTGACATATGAACGATGATTTGTGCCCTGAACACACAGAGTTCCAGCTGTGCTGCCTCCTTTTACTTTAACTTCCAGGTTGATCTGTTAAACTTAGGAAGCGGTCAGAGGTCAAATGTGATATGATAATTTAAATCTTTATACT
>NW_005188052.1:41028-51142 GCF_000239375.1 Pundamilia nyererei | reverse complement strand
TTTTTCTGACACACACAACAAAACTATTGACTACACAACATACTAACTACATAAGATTTGCGCTATGTTGCAAATCTCTCACATCTCACATCTCAAAACACCGCCGTCACTCGTAAAACTTCCCCCCGTTTCTTAACAACTAGATGCCATGTTGCCATATCATTTTTTGATTGGTCGACATGGTACTTTTTTCGGCCAATAGGGAAGGGTGGGGGTGTTTTTGGTTTTGTTTTTGCTCACAGGCGGAAAGCGCTTTCGAGCGTTTTTTCTTATAGACCGTTTCTTCCCGCAGTAAATATAAACAACGACAGTATTCAGGAAGAAAACCAAACATTGCAGATATTTTTATCACAACTCTGGTTTTACGTGGCCTATCAACACAATGTAAAAACTGGTATAAAGTCCACACTTTCTCCATCAGTTGTTCCGTCTGTCCTGCTCACATCTCCAATGGTTGTACACGTTGTCATTAACGTGCCTTCACTCCACATCAGCCACGCCGCTTTGCTAGCTAAAACACCGGTGTCGGCACATAAGGACGCTGTCATAGCCTGTCAACAACGTTGATTAGCTGCGTATATATGAATGTGAATCGCATTATTGGCTGGACTATGGGATAAGGTGGCATCGTTCTAATCCCATACGGTAGCAGCCAGTCACTGACTAACACTGCAAAACAGAATTGTTGAAGTTTTAATTTCAATTCAGGTTAGATTTGTTTTGTGCTCAACACAGGTTTTCTGTGCGCAGAGACCGTGCCAGCAGTGTGCAATTGCGCACGTGCGCAGCTTAGAGGGAACATTGGGTATAAAAGAGATTTTGGGTTCTTCCCCTTTGTCTTCTGTGAGATGAGCAGTTCAGAATACTGGAGGTGAAAATTCTAGCAGGGACACTAAAAGGGGTAATGGAAGTCCAAACTTTGAACCTGTGAATTGATTGTGGAATTTATATCTCTAATAAAATATTCTGCAATTAAAGTCTAAATTGTGGACATTTTAACTTTAAACAGTAAAGATAATGGTCTGAGTATTACTCTTTATTAGTGCAAATAGCTCTTACATGTTACCCTGTCAATCAAAACAGTAGTTGGTGATGACATGGCATTTTTTTCTAAGCTGCCATCAGTGTTTTTTCTAAGGCTGAGAAGTGGACCAGATCTAAGCACAAATAGCACAAAAAGTTACAACATAAACAGACCTAGGTGATTTAAATTGATCAAGTGTTTGTGCAGATCTAATATTTAGGAGAAGACTGCTCCAAAGTTTGGGACCTGCCACCGAGAAGGCTCTATCATCACACGATTTGAGTTTAGTCCAAGGGATGGATAGCATTAATTTTGAACTGGACCTCATGGTTTCTTCTGCAGCATAAACATGTAGCGGTAGACTACTGTTCCCATAAGGCTGTGTGTGGGGGGAGCTTCCGGGGTTACGAGTAAAGTTGGAAAACATCACCCGAACACGCTGCGTCCAGTGTCATCATTTATACGAAACAGATAGGAGCTAAGACAGGTGCGAAGGGGCTCGGGCGTTGAGTGACATAAAAACAAAAAGTAAAAGTCTCCTGTAGGAGACAGGAACCCAGTGTAGATAAGCTAAAACTGGGGTTACATGCTCTCTCCGTTTGGCGCCGGTTAGCAGACGAAGAGCTGCATTTTGGACCATCTGAAGATGATAAATGGAGGCCTGGTCGAGACCAAAATACAATGAATTGCAGTAGTCCAATCTGCAAGTAAGGAAAAGGTGAATGATGCGTTTGAACACGTTAGCTGGGAGGTATGGCTTTACCTTGGCTCGCTGTCTTAACTGAAAAAAGCAGGATTGGACTACTGCACTCACCTGCCTACTTAGTTTAAAGGAACCATCAAGGTAGACACTGAGGTTTTCTACATGTGTCTTGCAGTAGGAAGATAGGGGGCCCAGAGTGCTGTCACGTTATTGTTAAAAAAGTTGCCAAAAATGACAGTTTTATTTATGTTTATGTGTAGAAAATTTAAAGACATCCACTGAGCCACTGATGTTATCAAGGCAGCGTAAAAAAAAAGCTGGGGTCAATCTGACCTTACATTTAAAGGCAGATACATCTGCAAATCATCAGCAAAGTAGCGGAATGAAATGTTGTACCATAAAATGATGGAACCAAATACAACAAATACAGTGCAAACAGGGCAGGGCCCAAAATAAAGCTTTGAAGTACACCATTGCTAAGAGGGGTATTTTGGAGGTACTGGAGCCTATATTAACGTAAAAAGACCTTCCTGATAAATAGGACCGAAACCACTGGAGGGCAGATCCTTTTAGGCCCGCATGAAATTCCAGCCGTGATAACAGGATGTCGTGGTCGACCGTGTCAAAGGCTGCTGACAGGTCCAACAATAAAAGGGCAGCAGGGCTGCCAGAGTCCAGAGTTAAAAGAATATCATTAAAAACTCTTAGAAGAGTTGTCTTAGTGCTATGTAGTGTTTTTAAACCAGGATGAAATTTTTCAGAGATCTTGCTAAAATCAAGGTGGGCCTGTAACTGTAAATAGACCACTTTCTTCAGGACTTTTGAGAGAAAAGGAAGCTTTGAGATTGGCCTGTAATTGGACAGAACAGTTAAGTCCAGGCTATGTTTTTTAAGAAGAGGCTGAACTATAGCTTGTTTAAAGCATGATGGGACACAGCCTGTAGCAATAGAAGTAATTAATCTCAGGATAAAAGGCCCAACAGTATTAAAAGTATTTTTAAGCAAACTTGGGGGGAGACAATCAGAAGTGTAGTGTGATGATCTTAGGTCTTAGGTGTCGAACTACCGCAGAGAAATCGTTAAGGGAGACAAGATCAAACTGCTCTAAAACAGCTGAGCACATAGGAAGAAGACTAGGATCTGAGGCAGCAGTCAACGAGACAAGAGACCTAATAGATAAAACCTTGTAGTCAAAAAATGCCAAAAAGTCATTACAAATACTTAGTGAAGATATAGCTCCAGCATTATCACGTATAACTCAGATTTTCCCAAAGTGAAGAAGTCCCACTAAAAGCAGCAGCAGAGCCACCATCATCGGAGTGAAGAAATTTTGTAAGACGATCTAAATATGACAGCTGGGTTCTGAGGAGTGGTCTGTCTCAGTCTCTGTGTGATGAGATGCAGAGATGATAGAAATTACTTTGTGAAACACAGTGGACTTTGAATGTGTTGGATGCATTTTGTATAACAGTCTGGATAAAACAATATTCAATACACTGTTGCTGTCTTTGTTCACCATGATTAATTATCCCAAAAGGTTGATTCTGTTCAATGAGGAAACTTATGACACTCACCAACTTTTTGATCATGTGCACACAGCAGGATCATGAGTCATCACTGAAGAAACCAAAAACAGCTACAGCTTACAAAAATTCCTACAGCTGCTGATAAATGTATTATAAAATCTCGTAATTGGTACAAAAATTTGTAGAGAAAAAATAACTATTAAGTCTTTGGAATTTAATAATTGCTATTATTGAATTGTGGCTATAATGATTAATAAATAAGCTGAAGCTTATTTTTCATGTGGAAATAGACACTTACACAGTCTGATGCACGGAGTTGTGACATCCATGATGCTGTGTGGACAACTGACAGTGAGCATGGGATGTTCTACTGTGTGGTTTCTTTCTGCAGCTAAAGCGATGCTAAACAAAAACAGTTTTCAAAGAAGCTGCGTTGCATTCAAGTTACCCACAGTGTTTCAGATCACTATCTAAGAGAAGAAGGGAAAAAAAGCTTTAATTTTCCCACAGTGAAGGACTCCCACTAGATGCAGAAGAATAATCACCATGATGCAAGAGTAAATATGGTTTAAGAAGGACATTGACTCTGTGTAAAAAAAAAGAAAAAGAAAAATGGAATCAAGGTAGCAACAGGAGAAAATTGAAGGGAGCAGTGGGCATCTTTGACAGTAATCTCAATGCCATCATTAAAATGCTTTTTAACCCTCTGGGGTCCAGGGTATAATTGGCCGTTTTTGACTACTTTTGATTTTACCTCCATATTTCACCTTTAAAAACTTGGAGTTATTTTTTTCATTTTGGCATACTATATTAGAACAAATTGATCTAAGTTCATACAAAAAAATTAAAATCAGAGTGGAAAAAAGTTTTACAATAAAATTCAATAAATAAAATAAATAGAATACTTGAAGTGCTGAGTGGCGTAATGGACATCTTTTTGTAGCAGCATTCAGACATGTTATTACAGTTGGATAAAAGCTGTGTTTGAGTCTATTTGTCCTTACACTGAGTGCTCTCTGCCTGAGGGCAACAGTTTAAACAGGGAGTGGCCAGGATGTGAGGTATATTTTATAATGTTTTGGGCTTTTTTAAGACAGTGGGTATTTTGTAGATCTTCCAATGTGGGGAGAGGGCAGCCAGTGATTGTTTGGGCGGTGTTAATGATCCTTTGGAGTGCTTTCCTCTGATCCACTGTGCAGCAGATGCATATGCAATAGGTTAGTACACTGTCGATGTTGGCTCTGTAGAAGGACACCAGCTGTCTCTGTGTGAAGACAGGCTGTCCAAAATACTTGCTGAAAAGCCTTCAGTTAATCCAAAATGCTGCAGCAAGAGTCCTAACAGGGACTAGAAAGAGAGAGCATGTTTCTCCTGTTTTGGCTTCTCTTCATTGGCTTCCTGTTAAATCCAGAATTGAATTCAAAATCCTGCTCCTCACATACAAGTTCTTAAATAATCAGGCCCCATCTTATCTTAATGACCTTGTAGTACCATATCACCTTATTAGAGCACTTCGCTCTCGCACTGCAGGCCTACTTGTTGTTCCTAGAGTATTTAAAGTAGAATGGGAGGGAGAGCCTTCAGTTTTCAGGCCCCTCTTCTGTGGAACCAGCTTCCAGTTTGGATTCGGGAGACAGACACTATCTGTACTTTCAAGATTAGGCTTGTAGTTTCCATGATGCTTATCTAGAGCATAAATTATCTAGAGCAAAAAGAAGAACAATAAGTACTGGAAGTTATGGTATGGCCCCAACAGAGCTCTTCTCTCAACATCATCAAGTGTGTCTGGGATTACATGAAGACACCGAAGGATGTGAGAAAGCACACATCCACAGACGATCTGTCGTAAGTTCTCCAAGATGTTTGGAACAACCTACCAGTCGAGTTCCTTCAAAGACTGGGTGCAAGTGTGCCTAGAAGAATAGATGCTGTTTTGAAGGCAAAGGGTGGTCACACCAAATATTCATTTGTTTTAGATTTATCTTTTGTTCATTCAGTGCATTTTGTTGATTGATGAAAATAAACAATTAACACTTCCATTTTTGAAAGCATTCTTTGTTTACGGCATTTTTTTCTCACCTGTCTTAAACTTTTGCACAGTACTGTAAATTTAAATAATATACTGATAATGAAATGATTTTTAACTGGCATCATGGAGATGCTGTACATCTCAGCTAAACCTAATTAACCTAATCAACATAGTCAAACATACAAACTTGTTGCTATAACTTTTTGCTATATTACAAAATCTGAATGTGAACAGAAATATATAGGAGCTACACCCTATTAATTATGCAAAAGGTTAATTATGCATGAACAATTAATGCCCAATTTCATTTTGTCATGTATGTGTTCTTACAGTTCAGCTAAAATTCCCTAAAGGACCTTGTTCTGTCCTCACTAAGTGTTGTCCTCGTGAATATAGACTCAGCTATACAGACAGCTAAACACTCTCCTCATCAAAATCAAAGGAACAGGCCGATGTGTTGAGTTGGATGATTTAATAAGGAAAAAGTGTGAAACTGTTGACAAAACCAGAAATAAACCAATAAAAATGTTGCATCAATATAAAATATAACAAACACATATTCAAAAATATAAGAACACTAAATGTATCTGCTTAGTGAGTGCCCGAATAAAACATCAAATGAAATCACGCTCATGATCAAAATGTTAAAGAAACCTCATGGCATATGAGCTAGCTTAACCTTACTAGCTTAGGTTATACATGCATTCAAATTAAATTCAAACTACAAACTATATCACGCCTTCACAACAAATAATAATGCACACAAGTCGTCTCAGTGATAACAAACAATATTACTTACAGATGATGCCGTTTATCAACTTGTGAAGGCATGGATGGCAACAGATTAACAGGGGTGAAACTGCCTCTGGCTAGATCTTGCAGAGTAAAAAATACACAATAACAACCACTAGAGGGCAAACTGCTGCAGAACAGAAAATACCTAATGCCAGCATAGACCTAAAAGAACTACAACCTGTCTTGATTATCTCTAGCTGGTGATTATGATACAATTGTGTACCATTCTGTTAATGATGAAGTAAAAGTTCAGTCATATTAGTTTTCAAACTTATGAATACTTCAGAGATTAACTGAATGATTACTGCCTGCTAGACGTAACATGAGCATACACTTTAACTTTAAAGCATCCTGCCGACTACAATTGGACAACAATGAATTGTACGTACGTACACACAAAGCACATACAAGAATTGTACAAACAATGAAGGTGATTTGTGCTGTCATTTGCATGGCCAGCAACCGTTATTCTGTAAAGGAAATGAAACATTTGGAAGGCAAATAATTTCGTCCATTTTCCCCAATTCAAATAAGAATGAAAGCAATGTGCTTAACAATCACTTCAATCCACAATCTTTATCAAAAGGTTGAGATAACTATAAGAGCTGAGGATGTCTATGATTTCACATCTAGTAAAATAACAAGTGATGGACCCAACATGTATCTTATAATCTCTTTCTTTTGTGAGCAGCTGTTGAAATAGAGCTTCAAAATTTAGGTTTGTCTTCTCCAAGACTCTGTTTTACATGGACGTTACTCTGCTGCACTTTTCAGTGGTCCATAACTCTCAAATGTTGGATTAACAAAACAATGAAAGTAGCACTGCTACATCAAACTTAATTAGTGTGCACAAATGCAGAACAACCTTTTGTGTTCTGTGTGTCTTTTAGAAAAGGAAACGTAAAGATTTTATGATCATGTATGATCCATTTGGTGTTTTTCATTTTTCTGTTAATAGGACAGCATCAGCTCTAGGCTTTATTTTAAGACTAGTGATGTCTCTAAATGAAGCCAAACAGCCTCCTTTATTTCCAAATTCAATGGTGATAGTATACATACAATATCTATACAATTTGTAAATCTTCTATAAACTTTTGAATACTCTTGATGATGAATAACTCAATAACACAAAAAAGGAACAAGTCATGGGGTTTGATTATATCCTGTGACTGTTAATCAACAATGTTTTGTCAGATAAGTTTACAAACCACCAGTTTAGACTTATCGTCTACTTCTGGATCTTAAGTGTGGTTCGAGTCTTGACTTAGTCCTGTCTTATAGTAGTAATAAAACTGAAAAATTTCCAAACATTTTAGCATATTATATAAATCATTTAAAACTCTCTGTTGTACTCAAATTCAACATGAGAATTTTCCTGCTCTATGCAGAAACAGAAGAGGTAACACCAAACAATTTGGAAAGTTAAACCAGATCATGTACATCAATGCTGAGCACAGGGCAGTGCTGCTCACTAGACGTGAGCTGTTGAGAGCATTAAATAAAAGCACCCCAACAACCCACAGCCACACAGCACAGGTTATAGCCATGATGGTGTAGAAAGCTCTCAGCTTTGATTGGTCAACCATCTCCTTTTCCCCACCCCCTTCCCCTGGCCTTGGGCGAATCAACACACACAGAACAGAGAGGCTGCAGAAAGTTATGATTATTATGGAGAGAGCCAAAACAAAGAACAATGGGGCAGGTTTGTAGTTAGAGGGTAATAAAACTTTAACACCTGACAGTCCTAAACTCAGCAGCCAAACACAACCAATGCTGATGTTTCTGATCCTGACCCCACGGGCATTCCTTAGACTCATGTAGGTGATGGGATGAACAACAGCCATATAACGTTCTATACAGGTCAGGAGGTGGAAAAGTATTTCTCCATAATAAGCAATGCTACAGGCATATGATCCTACAGTCTCACTCACTAAGTGATTAGTGTATGCACCACAAAACATGATCAAACATGCTAAGACCCAGATCAGCTCCATAGCAGCCATGTGGTAGGTGAAGATGTCAGAGTGGCTTGCTGTTTTAAAGGAGCGCTGCTGCCGCCATCTTTGGTGACCAATATAAAAGATGATGACAGAGAGAGTGAGGAGGAGGATGATTCTCACTGTATAGAAGGGAACCATTTGGGATGAATTTGCATTTGTGGAACAGAAATAGTCCAGAAAATTGTTGGAGGTGGTGTTAAGTGACATATCTCCTGTAGGTCTGATGAAAAAAACCCAAAAACAATTAGGGGAGGGATCGACAGTTCACAATTAAAATGCATCTTATCAAGAAAATGTACTTCTAGACAGTCATAGATCAGTTACTATATCTTTGGGAGCGAAAGTGTGAGTAATAAACTGCTTCCTGAAATATTTTTTAAAAGGAATTTTACAGGACATACAATCTTAAATGTTAACTGACTTTTTAATACAAAACCAAAATGAAAAGAATTATTGACACTGGAAAAAATCTACCAACAAAGCTTGTGATAAAAACATAGAACTGATCATTATCATTGTTATCTACAATATCGTTAGCTTCATAGCATAAGTGCCTAAGTCATTTTTTGGTCAAATTGAGATTTTTGCCTAACTTTACTCCCCTACCACTGCTGCATCATCCTGTCCGTCTGCCTATGTCATCACAAAAAAATGACTTAGGCACTTATGCTATGAAGCTAACGATATCATTAAGTTTGTTAGGTTTGTAAGGTTTGTTCACACTGAATACAATTTAAATAGTCAGAGCCAGTATCTATGTCATTACAGAAGATTGACTCTCTATATGAATATATGTTCAAACATAAAATATACTGTCTCTCTTATGATAGCATATACTTATGCAATCACAGTCAGTGTTCTTAGATTCACCTAATCAAGTCTGATTTAATCACGGAAAACCAACACAAAAACATTTGTGCAGTGGATACCATTTTTTTTACATGTTAGGGGTGTATAGGCAACATAGATTCATGTATGGACAAGTGTCTGTTGTCTGCCTTTAGAAGGAATGAGTTAATTGCATAGCCCCTAATATTCAATTTATAATTAGTTTTAAAAAGATAAATAACAGCTTAAATAACCAAATAAGGCATTTTAAATGAAGTTCTCACTATAATAAAAGACATTAAAAAGCACCTTTTTGGCTGAATTGTTTCCTCTGGCTCGCGTCTCCAAACTGATTGATTGCTCTTTACACTAAATGTGCAGCGATGCTTCTGGGTACTCACACTGGGTAGTTCACACACAGCAGAGTGATAGGAGCTTTTTGTATGACTCAGTAGGTGGCACTTAATGCAAATCAAGCAGCAAATTATACTCTAGCCTTTGGAACACAGGGTACATGTGTATTATCAAACCATATTAAAACAGAATTCTTATTTTTACTAAAACTAAACTAACAAACTAACTCAACCTAAAACTAACAAAGAATTTGTGTAAAGAATGCAACTGGTTTAGACTCAGTTTTTTATATGTGACAGGTAACATGCAGTTTGGGCTGTCAACAATGTGGAAAGAGTAGTGTTAGAGTTTTTTAATGTCTACGTTTCCTTCACTACATTACATGTGACCATATTCAAATAGCCTGTGATCAAAAGCAGGTGTTCATTCAAATTAAGCAGTGTCAGGCAGCCTCTGTAGCAGCAGCTAAGTACTAATCCTTTCCTATTAAAAAAAGGAAAGGAAGAAAAATAACAACAGCATGCTTTTTTTAACTAAAGTCATATCCTTTTTACTTTCCATAAATACAAAGACAAAAAAATAAAATAAAAACACAGGTAGGAGATGTTTAAGCAGAAGTCAGCTGCACGATCACATCACTGTGTTAGAGAATGATGGACCTTTGGAGATGACACATATAGTTAATCTCACAATTGTGGGGAGGAATAAAAGGGTCAGGGTAAGTTAAATCATTCGGACATTCAATTGCAAGAATCATTAATTACATCAACAGGTACCATTTGAATACTGCGGTCAAATGTACTAGTCCATCCATCCATTCGCTTCCGCTTATCCTTTTCAGGGTCGCGGGGGGGG
>NW_005188052.1:34995-39041 GCF_000239375.1 Pundamilia nyererei | reverse complement strand
AAAAGTGCAATAAACTACAAAAAGAATGAAAATGATTTTTGTTTTGTTTTTTACACATATTTCTAGTTAGAGAAATTTTGGAGGTATATCCCTTAAAACTGTAAATGCAAAAAAGTTGCACAAAATAGTTTCCAACCACAGGAAATTTATTTTGAGTGTCTTCATAGTTTTATTTTTGAAATACACCAAATTTTATGTACTGCAGGAAAAAAATATTTTAATGCAAATTAGCAAAGAAAAAAAAAGAAGAAAGAAATAGCATGTGCATCAAAATAAACTATTTCCAACAGTTTAATTTGAGTTCTTAACATCACAGGAACTATTCAGAAAGGCATAAACTCAAACATAAATTTAAAAAAAACACCAACATATCTTTGTAAATGCTCTATAAAAAAAAATACATTTTCTGAGAAAATGACGTCACTACAGGTAAATAATTATTTGTAAAGTTTGGGATCCAAAAGAACTATAGCCTGCCTGAAAAAGCCCTAGCTTTTGAAAAATATGCTAATGGTAAAGTGAAAGCTGTCATAATTCAGGCCTGTAAGTTTCCAAGCTCATGAATGATTATTACCTGGCAGGCAATATGTTTGTACACAGTCATTATTCTGTATGTGACATGTGTACTTCTTAAAGACAAATCATTTATTTTGTTTTGCATGCAGGGCAGCTGGGATATGCACCAGCCCAGCCGTGACCCTGACAATAATAAGCGGGAAATAATGGATGGATGGAGGATAGTATTAGCTCTGAAACCCTTAATAATCCTCTTTGTAAACTTTGAATCTCAAGGACTAAAAGAAAAATAGTATTCTGGCGCTAGATCAAATTAGTGTTCAATTAGAATGATTTGCTAATTGATCTTACAATTAAACTAACAGTTAAGACTTATTGGCCAATATAATTAATTTCTTAATTATCCTGGGTCTACTTCTGGAACTTAGTCTGGTTGGAGTCTTGACTTGCCCTGTGTTATGATAATAATAAAACTGAAACTGTTCCAAATATTTTAGCATACTTTTTGCTTCTAGATCATGTAACTCTGTATTCTCTTGTGTACTCAAATTAGATCCTTGTCTTCACTTGTTGGTATTACAGCAACAGGAGAGTTTTCCTGCCCTGTGAAGATATAACAGAGGTAACACCAAACTGCTGGGCAAGTTAAACCAGACCATATACACCAACATTGAACACTTGCCAGTGCTGCTCAGCAGAAGTGACTCCTTGAGAACATTTGATACAAGAAAGCCAACAACCCATAGCCACACAGCGCAGGTTATAGCCGTGATGGTGTAGAAAGCTCTCAGCTTTGATTGGTCAACCATCTCCATTTTCCCACCTCCTTCCCCTGGCCCTGGGCGAATCAGAACAAAGAGTACAGAGAGGCTGCAGAAAGACATGACTATTATGGAGGGAGCCAAAATGCAGAACAGTAGGACAGTTTTGTAATTAGGAGGTAATAAAACTTTAACACATGTCATTCCTAAGCTCAGCAGTCAAACACAACCAATGCTGGTGTTTCTGATCTTGACCCCACGGGCATTTCTTAAACTCATGTAGGTGATGGGGTGAAGAACAGCCAGGTAACGCTCTACACAGGTCAGGAGGTGGAAAAATATCTCTCCATAATAAGTAATGCGAGAAGCATGTGATCCTACAGTCTCACTCACTAAGTGATTAGTGTATGTGCCATAATAGATGAGGAAGCACCCCAAGACCCAGATTAGCTCCATGGCGGCCACGTGGTAGGTGAAGATGTCAGAGTGACTTGCTGTCTTAAAAGTGTGTTGCCTTCGCCATCTTTGATGACCCACATAAAAGACAAGGACAGAAACAGTGAGTAGGAGTATGATTCTCACTGTATTAAAGGGAATGAATTTAGGTGAATTGTAGGAGCAGAAATAGTCCAGAAGATAGTTTGAGGTGGAGTTAAGTGACATATCTCCTGTATGTTGTAGGTCTGGAAAGAAAAAAAAAATGATTAGAGAGACAGAAAGGGGATGGATTGAAAGTTCAGTTATGATGCATCGTTTTAAGCAACTGTACTTTAAGGCAGTCATGGACCAGTTAGTATAGCAAATATATAAAGCAAGATATGGTTATATATATATATAAGATATATGGTTATCTTTAAGAATATAAAATATAAAACGTTTTGAGTTATGTAGTTAACAAAAGAATTATGAAATGAATTCATGTTTTCATTCACAGTTTCCATGCTTTCAGTGAAATAAGAAAGACCATTAAATGAGAATGTGTCTCCGAACTTGACTGGCAGTGTATGTTCCAATACAAAACACACTGTGTCCCTTATCCATGATATAATATAATTATGTAATCCCAGTCAAAGTTCTTAGATCTACCTAATCAACAAACAAATATTAATAAGATGTCTGCTCTAATCACACATAAAACAACACAAAAACATCTGTAAAGTGGACAACATTTATAAAAAATTAGTTAACACAGAATAATTTATGGCACAGCATCCTTTGTCTGTGCTGCTGTCAGAAGGAATCATCTAACATCCCCCAAAATCTTCAAGACTCATCTGCTTTTATGCCAGTTGCATCAGTTTAAAAAGATACATAACAGCTTAAATATATTTGAAAAAGAAGGCATTTAAAAATTAAGTCACTATAATAAAAGATATTAAAGAGCACCTTTTGGTTGAATTGTTTCCTCTAGTTCACGTCTCCAAACTGACTGACTGCTATTGACCCTAAATGTGCGCTGATGCTTCTGCTAGTGTTCAGGGTGCTCACAGTTGACACAGCAGTAGAACTATGTGAGCTTTTTGCATGAATCATTAGGTGGCCCTTAATGTAAATTACAGCAGCAAATTGTACTTCACAATTTGGGTCACAGAGCAGTGTAGTAGGTACATCTGCATTTTCTAACCATGTGGAGACTTTATGTAGTGAAAATAGAATTCTTATTTTCACCCAAACCAAAACTAACAAGCAGTTTGTGTAATTGATGAAACTGGTTTAGATTCAGTTTTTAAATGTGACATATAGTAACATGTACTTTGGACTGTCAACAATGTGGAAAATGTAGTGTTAGAGATTTTTAATGTCTATGTTTTCATTCATTACATCTGACAGTGTTAAAACGGGCCTGTAATTAAAAGCAGCTGTTTATTCAAATTAGGCAGTGTCATGCCACCTGTGTGTATATAGAGAAGATTTATGGGATCTCATTTCCATTCTTTATGGAAGCGTAGAGCTGCCACCCAGGCCAAAGAAAATAAGAGCTATGTTGCTTTATAATGAGAAAACCTTTTTGTTTGAACAATATGCTTTTCATGATAGTACAATATACTTTTCACATTCAACATAATATCACGTTATTACAATATACATACTTATCATGTTATAAAAAAGCCTTTCACGCTCTTACAATATAAATATTATATTGTACGAATGTGATCATGTACTCTAGAAGTATAAGTATATCGTATCCTAATCCTATATAAAAGTATAGTATTATAAGGCCCCTAAGGTAAAAAACTACATTTTGCTGAGGTCACTTTTGGTTTTAGGCAGGTAATATTGGAGGAAGTGTTTTGAACAGCTGATCAGATCCTCAAAGCGTGCTTCTGGAATATTATGTTTTTGTTGCTGCAAGTGCTTTTTGTGCAATTTTTGCAAAGCTATGTGTGGAAGTACAACTGCTCCGGTTTCATATGCAAAAAATAATAATCATTGCGCTAGCTTATGTGGTTGCAGTTCTACAGGGATTTTAAAAATAGTTACTGTTCCAACCTTCTGTACCTCCTGATTCTTTTGATTCTGAACTGGTATAAAACACACGACTCGAGACATCATACTTCACTTCCCGTGTTCTTCTTTATTTACCCATGCACATGGGGAGATGTGCACAGCACGAAGCCTCCTGCAGATCTGAAGGCCGCTCCTTCAGTCATGTACATTTATAACTTTTGTCACACAATACATTTACACACTTTGACCTGACCCTCCACATGTGACTGTGATCACTGAATCCATACGCTCCATCCCATGACCATGTATGTGTGTAACTGT
>NW_005188052.1:32540-34466 GCF_000239375.1 Pundamilia nyererei | reverse complement strand
GGGATTTAAAAATAGTTACGCAAAACAGAGCGTGCCCGCTCCGATTGGCTCTAAAGGGTTAAGGCCAGGTCAGAAGATCATCCTGTGTACACATATAGACACATCACTGGCGTCTCCTCTCCTGCATTATCTACCCCCACAGTTACACACATGATGTTTCACATGATCTCTCCCCGTCCTCAAACTATTCATACTTTATTATTTTGCTGCATTTCTACAAACAGAGGCCTCTTGTTAGCAAGCAAACCCAATATATTTATCCACATTACGCAAAACGGAGTGTGCCCGCTCTGCTTGGTCAAGTTTGCTGTCTAAGGACAGCACTAGCAAGCACTCTCTGCTTATGTCCAAAAACTAAAAAAACTAAACAAAAAACACCCCTTTGTATTGGTGGAAAAATGTACAATGCCGACCAATGAAAAAATGGTATGGGAACATCACATTTGGTTGTTTAGGAAAAGGGGGACGTTTTAGGAGTGATGGCGAGGGAGAGCGAGACAGAGAGAGAGAAAGAAGGCAGAAAAGCAAGAAAGAGAGAGAGTTTTTGGAGTGTACAGTTAGCGTGTTGTCTTGTGTAGTGTAGTGGATAGTTTTGTGTTGTGGGTCAGAACAATGAGGTGATAGCTGAATGTCACAAAAAAACACCAAAGACAGATTACAGTGTCTCCAGGCAGAAAACAGGAGCGTTCCTGATGGCACAGATTTCTGCCCATACGATCTCTACCAGGATTTTAAAAAAAGATGAGAGAGACTGGTGTCACGACACTAGTCAGTCTTTTACCTTTTCACAAAAGGTTAAAAAGTGATTGTCCACAATTTAGACTTTAATTCCAGAATAGTTTTGCACAATATTTAATTAAAACAATTTTGCAAGAGAACAGCAAAATCAAATAATATCAATACCAAAAAAATGATCAAATAACATGTATCATATTTATCTACTTAACCTACTCTGAGCTAATGCTGATTTTGGTCTTGTCTTTAGTGGAGAGAGGCTGAAGAAAGGATGAGCATACCTGGATCCATAGATGCACTTATTGATGATAATCACCCAGAAGGAAAGCAGCATTCTCTGGGCATTTTGTAGAAGTATGATGTAACCCAAAATCCTTCTGAATTAACCATCTAACACAGCAAAAATGAGCAGAGAGGAAAGCCAAAAATATACAACCAGTTTGCAGAGGTCGGGTTGGACTGGGTCAATAACTCTACCATCCCTCTTTGAATTTTCAACTGTGAACCTCTTATATCCAATCATCTAAACTGCTCACATCATTAACATTTAATCACCCGATCTGCACCCACACGTTACCATCCTCTCTCTGACTTACATGATCTAACACACAGTTTAAAGTTTAAAATCACTTCATTATATTTTCTTCATTATTCTAAACACAGAAATTCTAACATAGTTAAACATTCAACAGCATGTAAATGGTAAATGGCCTGTATTTGCATAGCGCTTTTACTAGTCCCTAAGGACCCCAAGGCGCTTTACACATCCAGTCATCCACCCATTCACACACACATTCACACACAATTCACACAGTGAATTAAATATAATTCACTTCATGTTTCATTCAATTATTCATTAGATTTGTCTTTAGCAAATTTTCACATGAAAATTTTAACATAATCTCTTTTTAATTGAAGTACACAGGAATATTTTACTTTTTTAAAACGGAGTTTGTCAATCACCATCTATTTAATACAAGTTATTTTTATTAAATCATACATTTTATAAATAAACCATTTTCTGTGAGTTGCACTCCGATCATTTTAAATACTTAAAGGTGAATTTCCCCCCCTCAGCTGTGACAACAAGCAGTAGCAAAGGGGGACTTTCAGTCTCTCTCTACCTCATGTCACCTGACACATCTTGATTGAAACTCACTGCTTTACAGGATTGACATTAAGTTTAGAATG
>NW_005188052.1:0-13040 GCF_000239375.1 Pundamilia nyererei | reverse complement strand
TGTAATTTAAGTGATCAAGGTAGCTCTGTTTTGGAAGTTCAATTAACGCCAGAAATATGTTTTGTAGTTTGTGACACTTTGTCTCTAGGGGCCACCGCATATATTTATATATAAACATATATAAATAAAACCATGTTTTTTTTTTACATTAGTAATTCCTTTTGTGCATAATCTTATATTGTTGTTAATAATAAATTAATTAAAGCAACAAAACAACTTGAAGAGCCGGTTCGGAGGCGAAAGAGCCAGTTCTCTAAAAAAAGCGGGAAATCCCATCGCTAAGGCTACGTTCACACTGCAGGCGAAAGCGCATCAAATCCGATTTTTTTTGACCCTATGCGACCCATATCCGATCCTGGTATGACAGTGTGAACGGCACAAATCCGATATTTTCATATCCGATCTGGGTCACTTTTGTATGTGGTACTGAATCCGATACATATATGTTTTAGAAAGCGACTGCTGTTTGAACGGTCATGTCGCATTAAATCCGTCTTTTACATCACTGACACAAAACAGACGCCAATTATCAGCGCCGGAGAAGCGCCCGAGAAGACATCGCGAACGCTTCCTTGTCCATCCCGTGTAGATGTCAGTGAAACTGTTGGGAAGACAACGTTGGAGAAACGTGAACATTTTATTTGTACTGTATAATCTGCAGATTCTGACAGAAATCTGCAACTATCCTTTGAAGCACCGCTCCTCTCTAAAACCACAATAAGGATCATTATTAGGCCATATGTAAATAACAAAACAACTTAAAGCAACATTGGGAAATGTAAAGTCCAAAACAAGTCTTTATATTAAGGGTTGTCAGTCAAACAATACTGTTTGGTCTGGGTCTAAACAGAGCGCGTTGTGTGTGACGTCTGCTTTTGCGCATGCGGGCCGCTTTGAGGATTCACACTAGAGCGCGTTTGCTGTCACATTTTATTTATAGTGTGAACAAGCAGACAAAAAAATTGAATTTGATCAAAAAATCGGAATTGAGCATTAAGACCTGCAGTGTGAACATAGCCTAATAGTCACCCCCTGCACTCTGCCACAGTTGTTATTAAGGTGGATTTGCTTTGAGTTTTTTCAGAAAAAATATGTGACTAGTGCAGTGCAGTGAATCACTGTATTTAATCACACAAACAGGAGTGCGAAAAAATAGAAAATATAAACGTGTTTATGATTGATGCATGAATCAGCAGTGATTGACCAAAATCCACTCGAAAACAGAAGAAAAAAAGTGAGACATGGCAGAGAGACAGCCAGCCAGCTCACTAGTGATTCACCACCTCCTGAAATGTTGCACTTGTAAAATCCTTCATCTGTCTTATAAACTTCGTGGATGGTCAAGTTTCCTGTTGAGCTGCTCCCTATGTGATGCCCATTTTTGAAGAAATCAGCTGTGAAGTTGGATGAAGTCATCTTGTTCCTGCAGCGAAGAGTCACAGCTTCTCCCTCCATCACAGGAACAGCAGGACTCTCCAGGATCACAGAACCATCTACACAACAAGTGACTTAAATTTTTAAAATTTTAAATGTTGAACTTGTTTTTGTTTTTGACAAAATATTACAGCCTTCATTCACTCATACCAGTGACAGTGATGTAGATATTGTTGCTTCTATTCCCTCCTGCTGTACCACACAGGTATTGTCACTTGCATAAAGATAATGAATGGTGCACTGTGAACCTGTTGTTGTTGTTTTCTTACTGGTTGTGTTGCATTGCTCTACTTCCTCTTTCATCTTATAAAACACGTGTCCACGAGAGATCTCCTCACAGTAAAATAGCCATGATAGCCAATAAAATGTGCATCACAAGTTTTGTGATGATTACCCCTTTCAAACACAAAATGATAAATAAAGCTTATAGTAATAAGCAAACAGATGGTACTCACCAACTTTCTGATGATGTGTACACAGGAGGATGATGACAGTCGCTTTCACTGAGTCACTGAGACAAAAGAAAACACAATAGATAATAAAATGTGTGACTTTTCATCTTTGTTGACTCTTTTTGCTAAAATGTTATTTATTGTTACTTCTCTCACGAAGTCTCACGAAAAGGTTCACATCACATTTTAACAGCTTTATGAGACTTTGTTAAAGTTAATAGTTTAGTTTTAATGTATAAACTGAGGCAATACTCACACAGTCTAAAGCAGAGTTCTCTGACCTCCATGATGTCTTGCTGCAGACTGACTATTTGGCATATTTGAAATGAATCTAAATAGTTTTCAGAGAAGCAGAGCTGCTGTTGTGGTAGGTCACCTGACACAAAAACAGCCTGATGCTGCTTTCAGTTCTATTTGTAGCCATTTTAGAGTTCATCTTCTTCTTCTTGTTTTACAGCACTGACGAGAAAAACATTTCAGTGCAAACTAAGTCGGAGGTGAAGTTTGTTCACAAACTACCCAAAGAGTTTCTTAATAGACATGCAACAACGTCAACAGGCAAGATGTGGTCTATCTCTCATCGCTGGCTGCATTGTTTTTTATATATCATGACATTTATGTTTGCGTAAGGACGAGTTAGTTATTGTTGCTCTGATTTTTCCACAGTTAAGAATTCCCACCATCACCACTACCAGCAGCAAAGCCACTATCACAAAAATCAGCTGGCATGTTGGAGGAAAACATCATGTTTCTGCAGGAAAGAGTTAAATACATGTCAACTCAGAATATTGCTTTCCTTCTGCAGATGTACCAGTGACAATGAAATTCATAATGTTGCTTCTGTTCCCTCACATGCTAAAATGTTGCTGGCTCATTCAGCACAGGAACAGCAGGACTTTAGCTGAACAACATGCGTTCCAGATGCAGTTCAGGTTAAAATCATGTTTAGTGAGAAACACTGATAAACTCCTGGATATGATCAGGATTTAAAAGAACAAAATGCAAATACCGAGAATTACAACATTTCTCCATCATTTAGAAGTTGCAAATTCCTTTGTACGTGTTAGAAAAGTTTATTTTATTTAAAAAAAAATGTTTGGTTATTGTAGAAGGACAGGACCTCCTCCTTTAAGCCCTTTTTTAAAAATGTCCATTTTCCCCGTCAACCTTTCTGTGGTTTGTTTAGGTTCAGACATTATAACTACATTTATGGTGTAGTATGGAGCCCCACAAGGGATATTGGAGAAGGAAAAAACAGTTTAATTTTAGTCCATGCAGTTTCAGGTCAGCGCTGAGATGTTGGAAGCAATCATAGTGATGGAAGACACACATCCATTGGTGTGATTCATAGATTTTCATTTTGAGCTTGGCCTGAACTATTAAGATATTACATAAGTGAGAGACATCTGAAGAGAGTTCTAAGCATAAGAGGACAAAGTCATCTCTGACCTGGCTTCGTAGTTTAGTCACAGGCAGATGAAACACCAAATTATTATGCTAACCACTTCTCCGTGTCAAACTCAAAACATGATTCCAGAATGACAAATGCCACCACCTTCTACCGTGAGTCATCAGAGTCTAATTGGCAAATGCATAAATTTCTCTATTTCAACAAATCATGTTCTATTCTTCTAAGTGATATCTCCTTATTGAAATAATATGTTTTTCTTGAAAGCCACAAAACAAAGCCCACTGTGAGACAGGCCATTATCATGTGTGGCAACAGAAAGGCTGAAACGGTTTGTTCTTAATGATAAGATCAGCAGCCACATTGCTGAATGAATGAGGGATGACTGTTATTATGGTCCCTCTCTAACCTTGAGAAAGGTTTAAGAGCTGAGAATCTCTTATTGCCTTTTCTACATTTTTCTCACAGTGTCAACCAACATTCAGATTATGACTTGTGCTTTCACAGTTTGACATAACAAATATAGAAAGCCATGTCATTTTCTTTGGCTGTATTGAACAGATGTTGCTGTTGATGTTGCTGTAGCATGAAACAAGACACCGCTTACTATGCCTGGGTACTAGACCACACTTCAGTTAGAGACATGCTCATGCAAAGAAATTGAGTTTTTTTTTCCACTGCTGACCACAAAAAGACCGCAGTGAATGGTAAAAGTGTGGCAGTTCTTTCTTGTAGCAACATTCATACACTTTTAAAAAGACCAATCAGATGGAACAAGTTTAAGAGCATGTGGGTCTGCCTGTCAGCTGTATCTAAATGAACACACACAAGCTATAACAATTTATATACATGTATCAAACTCAACTGACAATATGTTGCTTAATTACAAAAGCAATACATGATAAGTTTTTGTTGTTTTCATTCTCACTCAGATGTGATTATGTCTTCGGTCAGCTCTCTGTAACATACATTGGAAGGAGAGAACAAAAATAAACAAACTGTTTCCAAATGAGAATGAATATCTTTGAAAAGAAACTATTAATAAACTATTAATAAATTATTATAAATTATTGTCTCTGGTGGAAAAAGTGTTAATTCCACTTTTGCATTTTGGCAGTGTCATTTTGTGCAGGTTTTATTTAGAGTTTTGGGGTGATTACAACTCACAAACTCTATAAAGTTCATTCATGTGTCATAACATGTAAATGTATCTAACATCCTGCTGGGGATGTAAGGATGGAAAAGATCACTGATATATGTTGGTGCTGTTTCCATGCAGGGCCCTGAATGTCAGAGTCATAAGGCATGGGAGTACTTAGAAGACTTGGGCAGAAGCTTTGCTGCAGTGTTCTGAACAACTTGCAGATGCTCCAAAGAGGTTTTACATAAACAAGTAAACAAAGAATTACAATAATCCAGACGAGATGAGACAAATGCGTGTATGACATTTTCCAATACAATGCAGCTGATACAATGGAACTCAGCTTAGCAATATTTCTCAAGTGATAAAAACAGGAGTGGACCAGAGATTTAGCACAAAGGTCCAAAGTCAGAGCTGAGTCAGACATTACACCAAGGTTCCTGATAGAAGATTTGGCAAATGTAGCAACTGGTTTTTCCATAGCTCTAGGTAAAAAAAAAAAAAAAAAAAAGTTAGGAGCACAAACAAGGACTTCAAGAAAGTGGAGTCCATATATGGAAAATCTGTAGTTTGGAAACATCTTGAGGCTTAAAGGAGATATATAACTGAATATCATCTGCATAGCAGTGATAAGAAATGTCCTTAAAAGGGCTCAATACATGCTGAAGAGGGAGCATATACAACAGGAACAATAAAGCTAAAGAAAAAAAACTGAATATAGCTACACACCTGCAATGAAGCTCTTTGTGGTTACCAGTGAATACACTCATTTTAAACTGAAGACAAGAATAACAACACAACTTTTTGTGGTGATGTGAGTTCATGAAACAGAGGTACAAATGCAAACCAATACTTCAGAGCACGGAGCAGTCTTAAATTTTTACTTGCAGTGAACATTTTTACACATGTTTACTTCTTTTCAAACGTTTACTGTCCTACGGATAGTGATTTTTTACAGGAGACAAATAGCAGGAACCTTAAGAGATGAATAGCTTTACCATATTTTTTTCCTTCAAATACATCACAGTCTTTTAAAGAAGCAGTGTTGTGGGTACTTCAGAGATGTTTATCAGCATTATGGTGGGATTTTACAGGCATTTTTTCCAAAATGACTATTTTTTAAAACTATTGTTTATTTGTGCTACACATATGCTGTGGGTCCCACACCCAGTTTCACACCTTGGCTCAGGCGATTAGAGGATCATCAGGGGGTCCTTTTGTCCCTCTGTGGGGGGATACTCCCACTAGGTTTATATCTGGGACTCTCCACCATTTGACCTTAGAACTGAAGAAGCTTCTCGGATGAGAGGTGAAACGTCTTCAAGCAACTTAAAGAAGTCCAGACACTTTTCTTTGCAAGCTCCTTTGACTACGATGACCTGGATGACTGAGAACCTTCACAGACATGTTGCACAGTTTCCAGTATCATGACAGTTACATTTACATCTGGGTTAACAATTAGTTCCTCTGATTTTCCCACAGTGAAGAAGTCCCACGAGCAGCAGTAGAAGAGCCACCATCATGATGGTGAACACGATCCGTAAGATGAGGTAAATATGACATCCAGGCTCTGAGGAGGGGTCTGTCTCAGTTTCTGTGTGATTGCCAGCATAGATGATAAAAATTAATTAGCTGTGTTCACCTTGGTTAATTACTTAATTCATTAATATCTACATTTCATACAGGCAAAGGCCTCAACAATTGCCAGAACCTGCAGTTCCTCTATTGCCCCCACAGACTGTCAAACTGTTAAAATGCCCAACAATTGGCCAACTAAAGAAATATGTTTATGGACTTGAATAAAAATGTTGTTTCTAGATCTTTCTTTCTTTCTTTTTTTTTTTTTTTTAGCTTTTCCTTCTCTTTACGATATTAACTCTGGTTATTTTATATATTTTCATAATCCACAAGTTAGAGGGGGGTGTAATCATGTTGTTAGCCTGTTTGATGTTTACTATCCATGACAGAATTGGGGTGTTTTTGGTGGTTTTTGGTGTCTGATGTGAAAAGAAAATTGTGTGAATGAGAAAAATACAGTGAATTATTTTGCAATGAAAGAGTGTGTTTAGTGATGCAGCTTTAATACTCCTGGCATTAAAAAAGGGGGGAAAGTGTTGACTTCCTCAGTGTCTCACCTGTGACATTCAGCCAGCTCACTGGTGACTCTCCAGCTCCTGAAATGCTGCATTTGTAACGTCCTTCATGAAAATTTAAAACTCTGCCGATGGTCATGTATCTTGTGGAGCTCTTCCTGATGAGGATTCCATCTTTGTAGAAATCAGCTGTGAAGTTGGAGGAAGTTGTCTTGTTCCTGCAGCTCAGAGTCACAGCTTCTCCCTCCATCACAGGAACAGCAGGACTCTCCAGGATCACAGGACCAGCTGAAAACCAACATGTATAAATCTATTCAATGATGTCTTTGATTATTACAGCATATTGCTTACTAAATGGAAACTTACCAGTAACAGTGATGTTGATAATGTTGCTTTCCTCCCCTCCTCCAGTCTCACATATGAACTCTCCACTGTCTTCTGTATAAACATTTTTTATAAAGCAGGACAATCCTGTTGCTGTTTTCTCATTAGTGTAGCTGCATGATTTCATTTTCCCTCTCAGCTTATGTACAATATTATAATGAGAGACGCCCTCACAGTAAAAAGTTACTGACTCATATTCAAAGAACTGTGATCTGTTTGGAACAACACGAAGAAAAACTGCACCTGAGACAAAATAAAAGATTCACATTAGTTATATTTTTCAATAACTGAAATGTGGGAGCACAGGGTAAAATAAAATATCTCAAACTGATATAAGTGATAAATGTTAATGTCAGTTTAACTAGCCAGTACTTACCAACTCTCTGATCATGTGCACAAAACGGGATCATCACACTCATTACTGAAAAGACAAAAAGGGCTAAACTTGTAAACCTACTGATAAATGTATTTGCTGTTTGGCAGTTTGTTATGGTTCCTCAACATGAAACTTTTAAACAACACAGTAGTTTAACAATGATACTATCTTAAACAGATTCCTTATATTTTAGTTTTAATGCGGGAATGAAAAAAAGTACTCACAGAGTTTGATGCAGAGGGCTCTGACCTCCATAATGTCTTGCAGATTGTGAACAACAGTCTCTTCCTGTGTGGCTCATTTCTGCTGCTGAAACAATATTTAGCATTTAAAAATAGCTTTCAAAGAAGCAGAGACACTGCTGTTGTTGTCACGCCTCAGTGTTTCAGTTCACACTCACTGGAGGGAAAAATCAAGCTAATGCTTCGCTAAACCCAGAGTGACACTGTCTGAACACTGGAAAAAAAATGCACTGCTAATGGGTTCATTGTATATGATGAAGGTGCTTGCACTTATCAGTGAATTAACCTGTTTTAAACTGAAGCTAAGATTTGCAAGTATGAGACTGTGAGTACATCAAACAGAGATACAAATGTAAACCAGAACTTTATAGCAGAATACATTCTGGACTTTTATTTCAAACAATGATTTTTACACAGATTTCCCCCTTATTATGAAACCCTGACGATATACACTTAGGTGGATATATGTTTTGACACGGACACAAGTTGTTTTTTTTGTTTTTTAACCTGTTCACTTAAACATATTCCAGTCATAGTTATATAATAGACATAGACATAATGTGTAGATTCTCAGCTTTCATTTGAATATGATATCCCCATTCAAACTGGATGAAGGGTTTAGCAGTTTCAGCTCCTTAACATGTGCCACCCTCTTTTTAATGGGATCAAAAGTAATCGACCTGCTTACTCAAAGGCTATTTCATGGGCAGGTGTGAACAGTTCCTTCATTACGTCATTTTCTTTTAAGCTGATGAAAGGCCTGGAGTTGATTTGAGGTGTAGTCCTTGCATTTGGACGATTTGGCTGTGAACTGAAAATATGCGGAGCTCTCCATGCAGGTGAAATAAGTCATCCTTAAGCTGTGAAACAGAAAGAAAATCCATCCGAAAAATGCTACAGTATCAGGAGTGGCAAAATCTATAGTTAGGTACATCCTGAGGAAGTAAGCACTGGTGAACTTAATAAGAGAAAAAGTCCTCACAGTAGGTTTAATCGCAGAATAATTTCCATGGTGCAGAGAAACCTCTTTTCAAGGGCGAATCAAGTGAACAACACTCTCCAGGAGGTGTATTGATATCCAAGTGGACAATAAAGAGAAGACTACATGAAGATAAATGTAAAGGATTCACTGCGAGGCGCAAGCTACAGAAACGATTAACCTAGATGTAAATGTGTTCATAGTGTCTCTTTAAACGTTTGTTTTCATGTTGGCTTGAAATAAAATATTGCCCGTTGCTGGTACTGCACCTTACTAACAAAGTGTGACAACACTACGTAGGGAAGGTTTCAAGGATGAGCTGAAGGTATAGACCCATGTGATTTGCTGTAAAATATTGTCTTGTCTCTGTGTTTTGTCAGCTCGTATATAAGACATGAGCAAACAGCGGCCATCTTCACAGAAAGTGGCATGGGCATCTGACTCAGCTGCTTTCTCTCCATGCTTTCTCTGAATGGAATTAAACCACTTCAAAAAAAGGTTCATTGAGGGTTTGCCGTTTATTTAAAACTTCCACAACAATATAAATGACAGACTGCCACAGACTGCAGTTTCTCTGGTGTCCACTAGAGGGTAACTCCAGAAATGAGCCGGTGTAAATCATTGTTTGTCTTTTGTTAAGTCTCTCACCAGCAGTGTTGGGACTAACGCGTTATTAAGTAACGCGTTACAGTAACTACGTTATTATTGTGGTAACGAGCACGGTAACTACTTATTATGCCAAAATCAGGAACGCGTTAGTCGTTACTGGGATTTAGATAGGGTCGTTACTCGTTACTTCGTGTGGTGGCTATCGCGGAGCTTCCACAGATTCAGTAACATTAGCAAGTGGTGGAGGCCAGCAGGTGGATGAAGGAAAAGGGACGCAGAAGGAAAAGAGACCCGAGGCGGCCGCCGGTCCAAGTGTGAACTGAACTTCAGGTAAGAAGTTATGACCTGCAGTCTCTCTGGGTCAGATATGAACCAAGTTTAGGTGGAGTTTATTTTCGTTATTCTGACTTTTTCCGTACTGCGTGCTAGCTAGCATGACGGAGTTTCTATACAGCTGGGTGGGTGCTATGAAGTTAATGATGTTGAACTTTATTTTGTTCATAAGTTATTAGAGTTGCCAACCGTCCCGTCTGGTATTCAGAGAAAATATTACGCGTTTCTTATTGAGGTGAAAAGGAACAGTTTGTCCCGTAATTCAGCTACAATGAAAAAGGCACAAAGCTGGAGTTATTCTGTGTCTTTGCTGCACAGCTGCCTCTTCTTCTTTGCCTCTTCTTCTTTCATTCTCTCCCCTCCCTCTCCCGTTTCTACTTCAATCATGAAAACTGATCAATGATCAGCTGATCGGCTTTTCTCTCTTGTTTGTTTATCGCCCACTTTGCGCCGAAAGAGGAAACCAGCGGATGTCGCGCTAAACAACAGCAGCACGTTTAAGCTTGATCAGCTGTTGTCAGAATTTATTTAATATTAATTTCTAGTATCAGCTGATGTTTGCTGGAGCCACAGCTGTAAACCTGCTGGTCATGATATGGTTTGGTTATCTGGTGAGAGGGAAACATGAAGATGAAACCAGGAGATGTCCTTACTGAATCATCAGAGCTGAACAGGTGATGGAGAAACAGGTTTACCTTTTAGGTGACATGAATGAGTTGAAGGGAAGTTATGAACTGTTTCTGAGAGACAAATAACCCCAGGATCCCTTTTTAGGTAGCTGACAGCTGGTAACTGTGCAGGTGCGGATCTAGCAAAGTGTTGCCAGGGGGGCATGTAGGGCATAAACAGGGAAAGGGGGGCACAAAGAAATACTTTTCTTTCTTATTCTCATTTAAAATGTCTAGCTTTTAAAAAAATAATTATCTGAATCTTACAACAAACGATTGATAGATTGATGCATATATACCATCAGAACAGTGTCACACTGTCACAACAGTGTTTATTTTCATTCAAAGGCTTTATGATTTTTCCTATAATGGTGGGCCAGTCTGTCCCAATTTTCTGTCCCAGTCCAGCTCTGTATGCAGCTCATCTGCAGTCTGGTGTTGCCTACATCTTCCTATTCAGAAGGCAGAATTTCCGAGTTCTGAGTACAATCGAAAGCACCACGACTGCAGTTTTTGTGTTGGATGTAAAAGGCGCACATGACGCTGTAACGTAGGCTAGAATCATGGCAGCAGTCAATGACGGTCCAGGCGTGGGATTTCTCTCGTGGAAATATGCACATTATCTTTTCCTTTCTATTGGTAGGTGGCACAGTGCACTTGTGGCAAGTAAGCAAGCTAGAAGACTGGCAAAGTTATGGAAGCAACACATTAACAAGAGAATTCTGAGTAAAACCAAAGTTACTTTCCCTAGTAACTAGTTACTTTGAAAGTAACGAGTAACTTGAAGTAACTGAGTTACTTTTGAGAGAAGTAACTAGTAATGTAACTAAGTTACTATTTTAAAGTAACTTACCCAACACTGCTCACCAGTGGCCCATGAATCATTCAAGCATCAAAAACCAGATAATTCAAGGAATGATCCAGTTCTGTGGAGACACAAGAGACAGCTTAGTAAAAAAAAAAAAAACACATTGTAGTTATGTTTGTTAGCACTTGATACTAGCACTGTCGCTCGCTCTCTCTCTCTGTCTTTCACTCACACAGACACACCACCACCATCAACTTTGCTAAATTGCTAATGAAAAACATTGATCAGGCAGCTGTGATTGAGCAGTAGTGTAAATCCAACTATTTTCACGGTTGTTGTGGTCGTGATAATTTTGTGAGGCCACACCGAAAAGGCTCGGATGAGCTTTCCAAAGTTCTACAAATTGTGCCTCCATCGCTTGTGTCCACATCACACGCTGCACTGCCGTGCTGCGCCGTCTTTTTCGCTGACATTTGTGTTTGCGCGTGCGCAGTGTGAGAAACTGCGGTGACACCCTCACGACCAAGCGATTGATGATCGGGAGCTGGTCGTGAGGTGTTAATCGCTTCTCGTTACCCCACGTATACTACACGATGCACGACGCACGATGAAGGCCAAAATCGGGCCGATCACCAAAACGGTCGCACGACTCAAAAATCGGCTCAAAATGGGCTAAAAATCGCAGTGTCTGCCCAGCATAATACTGCCATTAAAACCATTAAATTATGGATTTACTCATAATTTCTGTCACATGATTAAATGAATAATGTTCTAAAATACAGCTTGTATTTTATTAGGTCATCAAATTCATTTATTTGCAATTTTTCAGCTGCCTGATAGAGAAACTGGGGAGACTGTGTGAGACCGCTGTTTAAATTAATTTGCAGCAAACATGGTTTGTGTTATTACACAGAACAAGAGAGTGAACACAGCAATTATAATCAGACTGAATCTATGATGATTGTTATGATGCAATGTGTGAATGTGTGTGTGAACTGCACACAAAGAAATTGGCGTGAAAGAACAATTTCTTTTGAATTTTTTTTTTTTTTTTATTGGGAAGGTTCCAGAAGACTTTCATGTGCTTTTGGGTGTTTCTGTTTATTTCTGACGTTCATACTTCCCCTTTCTCATGGTGTACTGTACTATAATTGATTATGTTGTCAAGGTGAATTAGTGTATACTCAAGAAAAATTATAATTTTAACATACAGTCTTAATCCTCTTAACTGATATTTTTACAGCCACATGCTGACTGTAGGTTTGTTTTAATAGGTTGTGTTGTTGTCTGAGTCTTTATTGTACATTTTTGGAAGTGCATTAAGACAGCGGTCCCCAACCCCCGGGCCTCGGACCGGTACCGGTCCATGAGTCATTTGGTGCCGGGCCGCGAGAGTGAGACTCGGGTGTGAAATGTATGGTTTTCAGGGTTTTTAGCGTTATTTTGTTATCGTTTTTTTCGTTAACTCGGTTTTCCTGGGTCTTTTCACGTGTGTTATGAATAAATCTTCTTTTTTTCGGTACCGGTACTAGTTTTATTTTGTTGTATTTATCCGCGACACCTTAAAGGCCGGTCCGTGAAAATATTGTCGGGCACAAACCGGTCCGTGGCGCAAAAAAGGTTGGGGACCGCTGCATTAAGAGACTGAACTATATATTCAATATTCAGTAATGCAACATAATAATATAATTTAATAAAATAATTTCAATGTAAACTACATCAGATATTGACTACAAGGCATGTAATAAATATGTTTTAATAATCGATTTATTCTTCCTTATAGCAAAGTGTATGATCTCGGTGGTCTTTCAGTGTTCAAACAAACATACAGCCTCTTTTCACAGAGCTAATCAGGGCCGTGCAGAGACGTTTAAAGGGGCGGGTGCTCAAAGTTAAAAAGGGGCACATTGAACCAGGCTGAATAACAACAACACACCTTCATCAAGAATCTAATATGGGATCGTATCGTACTATATCACTGTTGTGAGGTGGCGACAAGGCAAAGCAAATGTAGCCTATGTTTTACCTGATGGGTACAATGTTGCTGTTGAGGGGTTGCTGTGGATAGTGCTGGAGGGCAGGGCTGTGTTGATCTGAGACTGTAGACATTAAA
>NW_005188051.1:96899-104038 GCF_000239375.1 Pundamilia nyererei | reverse complement strand
AGGTCCAGGTTGTTATCTACACACCAATCTGACAGCCTCTGAACTTCAGCTCTGTACGCAGTCTCATCTCCCCCTGAGATGAGCCCCACCACGGTGGTATCATCTGCAAACTTGATGACTGTGTTGTCTGGGTGGGAACTAACACAGTCATGTGTGTACAGAGTGTACAGTAGGGGATTCAGTACACAGCCTTGTGGAGAGCCGGTGGTGGAAGGAAGTCCAATTTCCAGCAGTTTAACTATTAGTCTGTCCGGGAGTATTGTATTGAAAGCAGAGCTAAAGTCAACAAAGAGCAGCCTGGCGTAATGGCCCTGCACTTCCAGGTGAGAGATGGTGGTGTGGAGCGTTGTAGCAATGGCATCTTCAGTTGATCTGTTAGCTCTGTATGCGAACTGGAGCGGGTCGAGTGTGGGTGGGAAGCAGGACATGATGTGAAGTCGGACCAGTTTCTCGAAGCACTTCATTATAACAGGTGTTAGAGCAACTGGTCGGTAGTCGTTGAGGCTGCTAATGTTAGTATGCTTTGGCAGTGGGACAATTGTGGCTGACTTTAGGCACGGCGGGATGCAGGACTGGGACAGTGAACTGTTGAAGATCTTAGTGAAGACCCCAGCCAGCTGGTCTGCACACTCTTTTAGGACCTTTGCGGTTACCCCATCTGGTCCGGCGGCCTTCCTGGGGTTCACTGCCCTCAGTGTGCGCCTCACCTCATATTCCTGCACTATGAGGCTTGGGCTGCTGCTGCTGTCCGATGTTTTTGCTGCTGCTGCCTCTGGTGCCTTCACCTCAAAGCATGCGAAGAAGTGGTTCAGCTCCTCCGCAAGCTCCGCGTTACCCTCAGTCAACGTGGTATTGCAAGGTTTGTAGTTGGTTAAGTGCTGAACTCCCTGCCATACCTGTCATGAGTTGTTGGTGCTGAAGTGGTCTTCGATCCTTCTCTTGGCCTCTCTGATGCCTCTTTTCAACTCAGATCTGGCTGGACTGTACTGCATACCATCACCGGATCTAAAAGCGGCGTCACGTTGCTTCAGCAGGACCTGGACCTCTTTAGTCATCCAGGGTTTCTGGTTGGAATACACCCGGAGAAGTTTGTCCACAGTGACACTGTTGGCACAGAAGTTAATATATGAGAGCACTGATGTTGTGTGCTCTTCAAGGTCCTGATGTTCGAACACGCTCCAGTCCGTGTTTTCAAAACAGTCCTGCAGCTGATGTGATGCACCTTCTGGCCAGGTTTTCATAGTTTTTGTGACTGGGGGGGCTCTTCTCCTAATGGGAGTGTATGCAGGGATCAGCAGCATGGACATGTGGTCTGACAAACCTAGATGTGGTAGAGGGGTTGCTCTGTAGCCTTTTTGGATGTTGCTGTAGGCTTTATCCAATGCGTTTTTCCCCCTCGTTGCACATTTAATATGCTGTTCAAATCTGGGGAATACTGACCTTAAATCAGCATGGTTGAAGTCCCCAGCTATAATGTGCACTGCGTTTGGATGGGAGTTCTGCTGGTTGCTTATTGTCTTGTGCAGCTCCTCCATGGCCGAGTTAGCATTAGCATCGGGTGGTACATACACGGCCGTTACCATGACAACAGTAAACTTGCGAGGTATGTAGACGGGTCTGCACTTCACAGTCAAATATTCCAAATCCGGGGAACAATGGCTGTCTACAGTCTTTGTGTTTTTGCACCAGCTGTCATTGGTGTAGATGCATAAACCCCCTCCTTTGATCTTACCGGAGTGGCCGTTCCTGTCGTGACGGTGGACCGTGCGGCCTGCTAGCTCAATAGCCGAGTCCAGAATTGATGGCTGCAGCCAAGTCTCTGTGAGTAATATTATGCTGCTGTCCCGTACACACTTGTTGACTGCAATTTGTAATCTCAGTTCGTCGATTTTGTTGGTTATGGACCTGACGTTGGAGAGGAAAATACTCGGAAGCGGTGGCTTAAATGGCTTTTTCTTTAGCCGAGCTAGTGGGCCCGCCCTGCAGCCACGCTTTTGCCTCCTTTGTTTACGTTTCCTCTTTGTCTTGCCGCTGGGAAGAACCAACCACGGAGACCCTGGAGCTCTTATTATGTCCTCCGGAATGCCGTGAAAGTGGTGGTAGTCCGATGTAATGCTCCTTGCACAGCGTAATCCCAAACTCAGAAGGTCCTGACGACTGTAGGTGGACTCTACTCGATGTATTATGATAAAAAACACACACATCCACAGAGATACACGTAGAAAAAGTAAAAAACAAAACACCGAACGTGAGGAGCAGTGAGCCGCTGCGTCTGTGCGCGCCGCCATCTTGAAAATCTTTATTTGTTGATCAATACAAATACAAACATGATGATCCATCTACTGTGGTGACCTCCTGGGAAATAGGGAGAGCCACTGAAGTGCTTTTCAACATTCAACATCACAGAATTGTCCTGTTCATACTCATCTATCTATCTATCCACACACACACACACACACACACACACACACACACACACACACACATATATATGTATGTATGTATATGTATGTATATGTTGTGTGTGTTTCAGTGACAGCCAACTGGCTGAAGTACAGGCTGATAATGTCCTAATACAGCTGAATAACTTGGAAGTCTGGGGCTTGGAACAATGAATTATCCCAATCTGTGTAATTGATCAAACACTCAGACACGGTTTTCTTCACTAGATCCATATTTGAGGAGCAATGCACATGTTGCATTTAATCTGCATGTGCCAAACATATGTAACTATGCTGTTCTTGTTGCTAAAATGTCTTGGAAATTTACAGAAAATGTGTGTGTTGTCCTCTAGTACACACACATAACAAATCGATTCACAACTCAGCCCAGGTTCTGAAACATACTTTGTATGAAATGTTCTCAAGGTGTTATTGTTGCTTTTTTATGTGGTGTGGACCTGTACCAGTACCAAATAGACCTTAAGGGATCTTTTGACAGTGACAAATTAAATGTAAATTTGACAAAATTATTTCTTAAAAAGAGTCCTATAATCTCTCTTGCATTTGCAGACTACATGAGCTAGCCTCCCTCCCTCTCCACATCTTCTGGAGCTTCTCTCTCAGCTCTTGATATTTCTCAAGCTTCTGTGCTCTAAGATACTATGTCCAGTTCGTTAGTCATCATCAGTTTGTCTGTCTATATCTGAAAGTCAGAGAAGATCTTAGCTCGGTCATTCTTAATCACCCGGGGGGGCGTATCGCATTACCTTGGGACTTTCAGGCCATACTTGACACAGATGTTCCTGTATACTATGCCAGCCACTTGGTTATGTTGTTTCATGTATGTTGTGCCTGCTAGCATCTTGCATCCTGCTGTTATGTGCTGGATTGTCTCGGGGCGTCTTTGCACAGCCTGCATCTCTTGTGCTCAGAACTCAAAGCTCCTGTGCTGCCATGATTACTGCTGCCTGAGGTATTCACTAAGCACACGGTCAGTTATGGACATTTTCCTGATGTACTCAAGGATGTTTGTTGCCTCATCCTGGAAGCAGACCAGACTTAAAATGTGGGAAAGTCTTTCTGCCGTGACCAGTTGGTGGTGAGGGAGGTGGTGTGTAAATACATACTGAGTAAAAGAGGTGAGAAAAGAAAAATGCTTAGTGCATCATGTGAAGCCCCCTTGCAGGCTAAGCTAGCATAACTAAATGTGTTTACAGTATATGGACATCATTGTAGTTCTCATTGTCATTGATCATACAGCTCTTACTCACTTTATAATCACATATTACTCACATATATTCAGATAGTGACTGATTACAGTGGCAAGTGTGGTACTACATGGCTGATGCGGGCCTCATCAGAAACACATGTTATGCAGAAAAAAACGAAGAACATCCTGTGCAGATATATTATTGAGTGCATATTTCCCATGCAAGGATAAATAGCATCATTTGTGACCATGCATGACAATGAGATTTTCTTATTGTCTTTGATTTCAGCTTCATCACCGGACTTTTTACAGATGTCATGCTTTGCAGAGTTTGCATGTGGACACTGCCAAACTCTTTTCCAAAGGGTTGGTATTTTTGATCAAATGATCAAAGTACACAATTGTATCTGTATAACATATGGCTATTGGACTTGTTTTTATCATGACATTCAAATAGTTTAACATCCATAGTTTTGTTGCCCACAGTACCCAGAATAGAAAAATGAGTTTGCTGTTGCAGTTTTTCTTATACCTATGTACTTATACTTGTACTTATGGTGGTGTGGAGTAAGTGTGTCATGTCTTTCAACTCTTTATTTACCTAAACTATGGAACTATCTTTCATTTAATAAAATCAGCAGTAACACATGTTCTAAGGTAACTTTCACTATAAATTACTACCAATCACAATGAAAGTCTTTAGAATTCAAGTCTGAAGGCATTTGGAAACTACCAACAAATTATTGTAATAGGATTTTTTCAAATACTTGGGCAGTTATGACAACTGATTATTTTAATCTTGATCAGGTGATCCTAAAAACCTTGTTTATTTATGCTGTAAAGGACCTAGGCGTGGTGGCAGCTTCCCATGATGCACTCAGTGATTCTTCTTCACTCACTTTTTTTACTCACTATGTATTTATACACCACTTTGCATTTAATCATTAGTTATTATTACCATATGGTTCAATTGCAGTATGTATTTTTTGTATTGTCTTCCTCCTCCCACCCAAAACCAGTTGTGATGGATCACTACCTCTTCTTAACCTGGTTTTGCTGAAGGTTTCTTCATGTTAAAAAGTAGTTTTTCCTTTCCACTCTTGCCAAGTGCTTGTCTATAGGGGGTCATCTGATTGTTGGGATTTTCTCTGTATTTTTGTAGGGTCTTTACCTTACACTTTAAGGTACAGAGATGACTGTTGTTGTGATTTGGTGATTTGGTGCTGTATAAATAAAATTGAATCCAGAATCATGAAAACAGAGAGCTTTGAAAAAAGCTTTTATCTGTTGTAACCAAGGACTGGATTCAACACCAAAGCAAACAAAGAACAAAAATGAACCTAAATGCAAACTATGTAATGTAAAAAAATAATAAGTAATGTAATAAAGTGTAAAACTTCTTGGTTCATTGTGGGTCTCAATCTGTGGTTGATGATGTGAGGAGCAAAATAACTCATCCACCTGGTCTGTTCATGCAAATCAAAGAAAGGAGACAATTTCCTGTCCAACAACTCAAATTAATAGATTTCACTTTGTTAGTATTTCATGAAGGGTTTCTTAATTTCTAATACATGTATGGTGTATTCATGTCATTTTGGCTCTCAAACGTTATATTCCATTCGATTGCCCATTCACGTTGTGAAGCATAAATAGGTAGCAGTTTTGGCAGTTAGAGGAATAGCTCAACATTTGCTTCGGAAAAATGTGTGACAAATTGGAATTCATATTAGCATATTATAATAGGTGTCTGAATCTGTAATCAGTACATTCTATTTAGTAGGATTTTATATGCCAAATTTCCTTACTGACACAGTAAATTCGTGCAGTATTTTCATTTCATTTTCATTCTTAATCTAAAAAATAATTTGTTGATAAAGTGGGACTTGTTCCAATTCAAGTCAAATGAATAAAACAGACAGATATAAAATACCTAATTTTCTTATGCAAGCAAAATTATTACTTAAATTAAGTACTTTTGAAGGCAATGACAGCTTCAAGCTTCATCATTCAAGCTTGGCACACTGTTCTTTTAGATGGCTCTTGTAGAAATTGCTCAACTAGGTTGCCAATGAAAGGTATTTTGAGGATTTTCCAGAGTTACTTTATTGGGTTCAGGACTTTTGCAGCTACCAAGCATGTTCTTGGTAGTGTGCCACCATTTTTCTTGTATTTATTTATTTTTCAGACAGACAACCATTGTCACTCACATTCACACCAAAGGGCAATTTAGAATTGCCAACTAACCTAACCCCACTAACTGCATGTCTTTGGACTATGGTAGGAAGCTGGAGTACCTGGACAGAACCCATGCAGACATGCAGAGAACATGCAAACTCACTCTCACACAAAAAGGCCCTGGCCTGATGGTGGAATTGAACTCTGGACCTTCTTGCTGTGCTAATCACTACACCACAGTGGTGCATGCAATTTCAATCAGGCAGAAGTAAAGCAATGAAATTGCTTATTTGTTATCTCAACAATGTTTGTTAGAAGCAGAAATCTGTAGGCCTATTTCATACTAGTTATTTTGATCTAGAATAACAGAGTAAACATAGCACATCACAGTCATTCTAGTGAACCACCCAGTGGTTATTGAATTCCCACTATAAAGACTCCAGTTGAGTGTTTTTACTGTCTCCTTTGTGTTTAAAACTGGATGTGGCAGATGGTCATATGCTGGATAAGTGACAAGGGACAGTGAGGACACTGCACACTGAAGGACACTGCACACTGATAAGCTAGTAACTTGTGAAATGACATGCTAAAATATATCATCCTTCTTGACTCAAAAGCCTTGATTGTATTTTATGGCTGCCAATCTGCTCTGAGTGACAAAAATATAGTCAAATTGTGGGCTGGAGTCACCCATCCAAGCACTGAAATCATCTTATCTCTTGAGGCAGAGAAAGCTTTTGACCGAGTGGGAAGTTTTACTTGCTACACTCCATAAGTTTGGCTTTGGGGTTGGTTTAATTTCATGGATAAAGTTACTTTATTCCAACCAGGTGGCAGTTTGTGGAGGCACATGCGAGGGATGCCCGTTGTCCCCACTCCTCTTTGCAGTTGTTATAGAGCCCCTGGCCAAGTATCTTTCTTTCAAATATCTTGGAGTGGAAGTGACACGTAAATTGCAAACACTTTAACAAAAATTTTACTCTTCTTTTAAAGAAATGTAAATCTGATTTTGACAGATGGAAAGACCTTCCTTTGTCTGTCGCTGGAAGGCTCAATATAATTGAAATGGTCGTGTCTTGATGCATGCTCAGTCATCCAGGTAAGTAAATCCCAAAAGGTTGATTCTGTTCATCTGGATGTAGCGTTTCAGTTGGAGAAACATTTCATCACTCATCCAAGTGACTTCTTCAGACTTATAAATAGGGATGGGTACCGGTGTCCGGTGCCATGATGGCACCGGTTCTGACATAAACGGTAGTAACCAGACCGAAAAGCAGCGCACATTTCGGTGCTTTATTTCGGTGCTTTTTTTC
>NW_005188051.1:74678-94218 GCF_000239375.1 Pundamilia nyererei | reverse complement strand
TTACTGACCTCTGTCATCATTTTAAGTGGGGGAACTTGCACAATCGGTGGCTGACTAAATACTTTTTTGCCCCACTGTACATTTGCTCTGGTTATGCCCTGCACTTTGCTTTGCTTTACTTTTTGGGCAGACGTTTTCATTGTATATAAAAAAATCTTTAGGAAGAAAATCTTTCCGATCCTCAGGAGTGCTATATGTGGGCTTTAGTAGATTTCTTTTTATTATTGTATTAATTTAATTAATTAATTCCTTAATTAATGTATTAATTAACTAACTAATTATTTAATTGATTAATTAATTATTTACTCATTTTATTTTATTTGTACTAGTATTATTGTTTAATCTCTGTATATCTATATTAGTGCTAAAATTATATTAACGCCATTAAGTCCCGGGTACGGATCGCCCTGTGCGTGGGGCTGCACGGCGCTAATGCGTTAACGAGCTAACCGCGCTAACGTGTTGATGCCTTCCAGCCCCACGCAATCCGCGCTATCCCGCTAACGTAGGTTTGCCTTATGGTGTTAACGTCATAACCGCGCACAACAGCACTAATACATATATATAGATATAGATATACTAAATGCCCAGGTACACTGGATCTGAAAAGGGGCAGTGATCCCATCTTCTGCTCTAGCCATTCGCACACTGATAAAAATTCCAAATAATCTTTTGTTCAAAGATGCTTGGGACTCCTGACCAGACCATTCAGGAAACAAACTTGAGGCTTCAGTTTCTCAAGGTGGTGATTGATGGACAGCACGGATGGAACAACGGCACTGATCGTGTTCTCATGTAATGTCAAATCCAAAAGGCTTCAAAATGTCTACCATCTCCTTCAACAGGTTCCACTCTCCTTGTGCCCAGGCATTTCAAGAACAACTTTAGATGTTAACATTGCGGAACTGCTTTTACTTACCTCAGTGTTGAATTCCGTCTTGTGATTACAGCAGCAGGGATCACTTTCTGTTTAAAAAATTCAGCTTCAAACACATCTTTGAAGGGGAGATGCCACTTTGGTCTTTGACAACCCATCTCTCGCCACCAGCTGAAGTGTGTGCGCAAAACACTGCAGGTGCTGTTTTGTTGCCATTGCAGCACCTACTGTTTCCTGATCTTTCAAGGTTAAGTCGTGCCAGAGCTCTGGGTCATCAAGATGATCACCATCATCATCATTTTTGATGTAACTGTTCATCAAAAATTGTTCATACCGGGCTGTATTTGCTGTCAGAAACGACTGTTTTTGTCAGAAACTATTACTGTCAGAAAGTGCCGAAAACGCTTGTTTTCCACAATAGACAGGGGCAGGTTGCAACCAATAATCAAGTCACTTAATAATGCATTTGTGATGGCTTTCTGCTGTAGATAGCCATACTGTACTGCCCAGCACAAATCTGCTAGAGTTAAGAAAACTGATATAATAAATTCCATTATAGCCATTAATGAATTGCATTTGACTTTAATTGTTTCTACTAACACTTAAATCCTCATAGTTTTCAGACAGTCAAAGTCACAGTTCTAATAAGCAATATTTCAGATCCCTGTTAAGAATTACTGACATTTGCAAACAAACAACAGCTAACTCAATAAGAGCACTCAAAGTATTATATGTGATTTATTGACATAAATGACAGAAGAAAAAGGCCATGTAATACAGGGCTGTTACACACTAAGATGGGCCAGTTTTTCAAACCAAGAAATTTCACTGGGCCAGACATTGCATTTGGCCTGTCCAGATAAAAGCCATGCAAAAGTAAAACACTGCCATGCACTAATTGCAAATTAAAAACAGTGGGTTTTGAATTTTGACGTGATGGTAAAATAAATATTTGTCAGTCCAAGCGGGGTTGAATAATGGGAAAGAGATGGTAAGAAACTGTCTTTCAGGTTCAGAGCCCACTTCCTGAAATGATTTAAAATAGCATGACAAAAACATCACATATATTAAAGCCAAACAATATTATTGACATACCCGGGAGAACATTTGCTAATAAGATAATGTTAGCTAAGTCAGCTATCTCATTGTAGCAACAGAAAAGAACCACAGACTGTTCTTCAAATGTCTTACAAAGTTGGAGGTTGTTCCATCTCCATGTGTGATTCCCTTCTTGCACGTTTTACATATTGCATTTTGTTTTTTGTTGACTACCTCATAGTGGGCCTGATCTCTGATAACAACGAGACGGCCTACTTGAAGGAGATTAGGAATCTGGAGAACTGGTGCCAGAGGAACAACCTCCTTCTAAACGTCAGTAAGACAAAGGAGCTGATAGTGGACTTCGGCACTAAGCAGGAGAGGAACTGCCAGACCCCTGTCATCAACGAGTGCCCAGTGGAGAGAGTGGACAGCTTCAAATACCTCGGAGTTCACATCACGCAGGACCTGTCATGGTCCTGTCACATCAACACCGTGGTGAAAAAGGCCCGTCAGCGTCTCTACCACCTTAGACTCTTGAGAGACTTCCAACTGCCCTCCAAGGTGCTCAGGAACTTTTACTCGTGCACCATAGAGAGCATCCTGACGGGAAACATCTTAACCTGGTTCGGGAACAGCACCATGCAAGACAGACGAGCTCTACAGAGGGTTGTGCGGTCAGCTGAGCGCACCATCCGCTTCGAGCTCCCTGACCTGCACTCAATCTACAGCAGGCGGTGCTGGACCAAGGCCAGGAAGATCGTGAAGGACCACAGCCATCCCAACAACAGACTGTTCTCTCTGTTGAGGTCAGGAAAGCGATTCCGCTCCCTGAAGACCAACACAGAGAGACTGAGGAGGAGCTTCTTCCCGCAGGCGATACGGTCTCTCAATCACACCACCACACAGTACTGACCCACACATATAGTTCTTACACACACACTGGACATTCTGGACATTGTTTTCACTTCATCACTTAAATCACTTTAAGCATATTTGCACTGCACAAGACATAATGTGGATTGCACAACACTGGTCACTACATTCTTCATTTCCAGTTAATACTTGTACAGCTGCTGTTATTGTGTATATATATATTTATATTTCTTCATACATTCTTATATAGTTCTATATTGTGTATTTTGTTGTACAGTTATTTTATTTTCAACTTTAATTTATATATTGTATCTTATTCTTTCCCAGTTAAATTTACCCTTCATTCTAATTTGTGTTGTACAGTTATTTCATTTTTAACCTTAATTTATATTTTATCCATTCCTAGTTAAATTTACCCTTTTTAATTTTTCATATTTATTTCCTATCTTATTCATAGCCCTTTCCTTTTTTGTTTTCTTTAGGTCACGAGCAGTTGTCCAAGCATTTCACTACATATCGTACTGTGTATGACTGTGTACGTGACAAATAAAATTTGAATTTGAATTTGAATTTATGTACCCCCCTGCCGCCCTTACTGGCCAAAATGTTTTCTGAAACGTTTTTTTGTTGTTTTTTTTTTTATCTAGTTTATTTGATTGGCTGTGCTACAGTCATTGCACACATACATACGGAGTGTGGTAAGAATGAATTAAATGAATTAATGGTACGCACTTTTTATATAATATATGTTTTAAATTTAATATTTGGGGTAAAATATCAAGTCTTTTCAAGTAAACAGGTTCATATCCAATTTAAGTCCCAAGTCATTGGTGTAAAAGTCCAAGTCAAGTCACAAGTCTTAGAACATTTTTTTCAAGTCAAGTCTAAAGTCATAAAATTAATGACTCGCGCCTGACTCGAATCCAAGTCATGTGACTCCAGTCCACAACTCTGCAACTCTGCAGTGGGAAGTGCTCCCACTGCAGGATTACTTGTTGTTCCTAGAGTATTTAAAAATAGTATGGGAGTCAGACACTTCAGCTTTTAGGCTCGTCTGCTATGGAACCAGCTTTCAAATTAGATTCAGGAGACAGACACTATCTCTACTTTTAAGATTAGGCTTAAAACTTTCCCTTTTGCTAAAGCATATAACTGGATCAGGTGACCCTAAATCCTCCCTTGGTTATGCTGCAATATGTGTAGGCTGCTGGGGGATGATGCATAGAGTATTTCTTCTCCAGTCACCTTTCTCACTCACTATGTGTTAATAGACCTCTCTGCAATGAATCATTACTTGTTATTAATCTCTGGCTCTCTTTCGCAGTATGCCTTTTGTTCTTTCTTCCTCCGATCACCACAGCCTGTCACATCAGATGGCCACCCCTCCCTGAGCCTGGTTCTGCCGGAGGTTTCTTGCTGTTAAAAGAAATTTTTTCTTTCCTACTGTAACCAAAGCGCTTCCTCATAGGGGCTCATATGATTGTTGGGTTTCTCTCTGTAAATATTTTTGTACAGTCCGGATTACAAGAAATGCCTTAAGGTGACTGCTGTTGTGATATGGCCCTGTATAATTAAAATTGAATTGAAATTAACCACACTACAGTTCATTATACCACCTCCTTCAAAGCAGTTTTTGGTTGGCATCCAAGTTTGATTACTAGGCTTACATCTGCTCAAGTGAACTGCAGCCAGGGTGGAAACAAACCAGACCGGAGTTTAAAGAAGTTCAACACCGCAGGTGTGAAAACAACCCTTTCAGATTCCTCTGGCCACTCACTGATGTACCTCTCCCCTGACTTCCTCTGTACATCCTGATGATTTGATACAAAATGTCAAATTTACATTAATCACTCCATCAGACCTGCTGGCACTGATGTTCAGTCCATTTCTTGTGTAATTTCTCACACCTAACCCCTTTCACCCTGTTTCCTTTCCTTAATAATGGCTTCTTGACAGCCAACCTTCCACTAAGACCATAGGGAGAGCAGGGGAAGAGGGCCACAGCTTGGATTCCATAGATCTAGACCTGTGGCATACAGTGAGTTAAACTGGCTCAAATCAGGTTATTTTTTGAGTTAATACATATCATGACTGCAGTTAATAGGGTGTTGAAAACTTTATTCTACTATGTAGCTTAATTTATAATTTTAACTTACTATAATTTTTCAAGATTGTATATTGCTCTTTAGAGGACCAAGTTGTCCATTTTGTGAATGGAGGTTTTCAAAGTGTGTACAAAATTACCTTTACACTCTTTATTTAACAATGCTATTCCATAGTGTATTTAAATGTTTGTGTGTGAAGTCATATTTGAAATAAAGTTCGAGGATTTTATATCAATACTGAATACCCTAATGATTTAATATGTTTTTACTGCTGAATTAAACATGAAGATTATAAAAAAGGTACCCTATTTGAAACACTGCTGACTGGTGCAGCTAAACTCAGGAATGTTTAAATAAGCTACATATAATCAGCTAAATATGTTGATTACATGGTATTTTATACACTTCCTACAAATATAATATATTCACACATTCATGTGATTAATCGTAGATACTACAGCATTATGCTTGACCTAGTTCCTCTACACTATTGTATATACCGGTACTTTAATTAATAACTTATACCATAGTAAGTAATTAGTTCGATATATTGACTATACAGCATATATTTTCTAAATATATCTTTATAAAACTAGAGGTATAAATGTAACTAACATTATTGGAAATTTAGTGTAAAGATTACAGCCACTGCCTGGCAACTTTCCTTATTCTACTGAAGCTCTTACAGCTTTTTATCGGATGTAAATTGCTGAATTAAATTTAGATGAGTGACATTAAGTCTAATGAAGTTAAGGACAAAGTCTGGATAACGAATTACTTTCAGCCACGGCACCTTTGGAATAAATTTGAACTTTGGACAGGTCATGTCAATTAGGTGACAGCTCAGACTTTTTTCTTTTTCTTTTTTGGGATCAGGTAACCTAAAAGAAAGCCGGAAGTGGTATTGTGTTATGAAACCGGCGCGTTTTTCATACTTCAATCCATATTGTCAGGCTGCAAATGTTCCTTGTTTACTGCATTTGCATCAAGCCTGGATGCACCGTGAAATTACAATGGATGCAGTTCTTTAAACTGAAACAAACCTGCAATGCAATGATAACCTTCAAGAGTTTGCTCAAGATGGAGAATAAGACAAGACCACGTAAAAGCAACAGGATCGATCTGCGCAACCGTCTTTTTCACAATTTATTACACAGAAAGCCAAAGGGAGAAGTACATAATACTGTATGAAACCAGTTTTGTTCTCATCTTAACATTCTAAAATGTATCCAATGTTGTAATACCATTTTTTTCCAGCTTAATATATTCTATTATATTATAGTCCTGCAACCCTAAACCCCTATATAAATTTATTATTTTCTATTAGGCAGGGTGATTTTATACGTTTAATCTAAGTCTATTGTACTAAGTCATCAAATGAAATAACTGATATAGCATATACGATATTTTTACATTCGCGGGATTTCTAAAAGTAAATGCTAGAAGACCTGTGAAACCGTTCCACTGGCCTTTATGAGGGTAAAAACAGGACATTTAGATGTGTATTTATTTTATTCTTTTTTGCGCAGACTAATCGGTTGTAATTAACCTATAACTATCACCAAATGAAATCAAAACATTAAAACATGATTAAGTCGACGCAGATATAATTTGACACGTACAGTTTGTAACGTTTCTGGGGAACGCGTAGTCGGCTCTATTTTCTTTTGATGTTACGTTTTCCAATATTTATATGCCCTGCTTCTTATAGCGCTTTCCTGCTCTACCTGAGCGCTCAAATCGTGTTCAATTAACCCATTCTGATTGATGGATACAGCGGAGAGCAACTTGGGGTTTGTTTCTAAGTTATGCAGACTGAAGCGGTTAGGAATCAAACCACAAATCTTCCGAGTAATAACTGACATGTTCTACCTTTTGGGTGCCAGCCACCCTTGTGGCAGGAACCACTCCCGTAGTTCAGGAGGTAAAACATCCCACGTCCCTACCGTGTAAATTTCTTAAAATAAAATATATCAGTTTATGCTTGCTTTAGCCGTTAAATTCCATCTCTCACTTACTGTATGACATTTTATAACCTATACCGCTGATTTCGATTCATGGATTGCAGAAATATGGGGAAAATGAGACTGGGAATGTTTTAGTAATTTCACAGAAATAGGAAAGAAATAGGTTAGCCTAGGAAACTAATGAAATGTATCAATGAATACGACACAACATTTTCTTTTTCTAAAATAAATGATGTATTAGCTTTATTTGTCTATAGACTGTATTTAGATTAAAAAGCGAAAATACATACATGACAAAATGCCCTGACGAAGACCAGAGGACGATTCAGGCTTGAAATAAAGTGTACTATCCTCATAGCGCTGTGTATTTGAAAGTGAAAATATTATTATTATTATTATTATTTTCAGAAAAGACTTTTCAGTCTCTCTATGAGTCTGTTGACTTCTATGTTATTGAGAATGGTTTTATTTTTTTATTCACGATTCATTTTGAGTGAATTGCAGTCTGCTGATTTAACTCCATACCGGTTATAGTGGTAACATTGGGCCTCATCCGTGCGTGGCATCATCTAAGCAATTTTGAACACAACCATGGTGACACACAAGCACACGCAGACAGAGAGAGTGAGTTTCAAGGTGTGCGGTGGTCTTGAACTTGAAGTTGAACTCATTACAATATGTCTGTCTTTCTGGCTGTAACCCCCCAACCCACCCACCTTTCACGTTAAACTTGACCTTGACCTTCGGGGGCGGTCTGACATTTGACCCCCCCACCAACAGCAGACCACACTGTGGGTTAGAGTCGTACTGTCTGGGTGGTTTGTTTGTGAAGTCTTGTCTGCAATAGGCCACGCTGCAAGGTTTGAATATTTTTGAACAGAAGACTTCAGTTATACAAAGCAATAGCGTCGATTTGAGCAGGTGATTCATCTGCATTTACGTCACCACTGAGCTGTTTATTTCCTTTCATTTCTAAAGGACTATGTCTACTGAAGCATTTTTAAGCTTTCTACTTTGTTGGGCAAAATACAAAATATTATTTTAATTTAAAAATAAACCCTCAACCTCGCAATCTACTGATTCCTCGTCAGAATAAATTGGAAATAAGTAAAATAAATGCCAAACTAACATGGGAGATTAATTTTCCTTATGTTGATAAAAAAATATTTTTAAATTATTTAGGAATAGAAATTTAAAAATATCCTATCAATAATGTTTACGGACTATATTGGTGATATTTCAGAATAACAATTATAGATATTATGCTTATCATGGACTTAATGTTAACTGTGTAAATTTATCATACTGGCGCCCCATTCACTTGTATTTTCAGACTTATTCATTTGCTTTAAAACAACACAAGGAAAATAAATGTTGCATATGAATATAACTGATGGCAATATTGTGAATATTTATTTATTTATTTATTTATTCATTGGCAGCTTCAAGATTTAAGATTGTATTTGTCACATACACAGAACTATTGCACAGCGAAATGTTTATATAACTGTCAATAACAATTAAAGATATTACAACAAAAATATAGAATTAAAACGAATATTTTCTTTCCTTGTTTTGATATTGTGATAGTATAGTCATATTGTGACGGCAAGTGAGGATTGGACAGGAGGTTTAGCCGGTCGTCTACTGGTTTCCCCAACCTGCATGTAGAAGTGTCTGTGAGCAAGTTGCAGCCATCCGAGTGTATGAACATTACTTTAAAAGTGTTCATGCATAGAAAAAAGCACTTGTGTGAATGCTTGATTGAGACCTTTAGTAAGAAAAACGCTTCAAGTGCTCACTTTTAGTATAAAAGCGCTATATAAATATTAAATATAATAGTGTTTATTCGAGTTCACCTGATAGTGAGCTGGAATAAACACCGTGATGGTTACATGTGTAAGAATATATTTTAGATACAAGTTTTACATTCAGCTTGTGTTGCTAATTTTGAATTCTAATACATTTCAAAACATTTAAATGATTGCACAGATTATTATATTTTATTTATTTAAAGTCCATTATAACGGCTTATTTCTTTATACTGTACGGATCCAGCCACTGTTCTATGACCACAAAGCTCAAACAAAGACTTGATCTGGACACGTATTTCCTCTTTATGTAGCTTGGTGAGAAGTAAACTTCCGCATTCTTCACATTGTACAGGCTGTTGGCTTTACACGTGATCCTAAAGTCTGTCACTGTAATGTTACTGAAAACAAGGTCTGATATTAACGTGTTCGGATTAATTCTGCGGCACACGTAAAAGTGAACTTCTCCACCGTATATGCGCGTAATGGCGGACTCCCTGGTGAAAATGATGAAAATCCAGTGAACTCAAATGAGTGGCCCTACGCTTTTAAGCTGGAAGCTTCGGGTTAAGAGCTCATGGTAATGTGTAAGGAGTTTATTTTACCCACCACATTTCTCTTTAGATCTGCTTTCTGTAGATAATGAACTTGAACAAAATTATTCTAGAGTGAATAAAAAACTGAAAAAATGCTTAATCTTTAAGTTTCCTTTTAAATTATTTGCAGAAGAAGTAGTCATATAGGTTCATTGCAGGCCAGAGATAAAACATGTATTGAAGCAAAATAATGGTTCCTGTCTGCAGTATTTCATTGACCAACCATTTCTTTTCCATGTCTTCATGTTCATTAATAACCTTTAGGAAATTCACTAATTTCTCACTTACGGCTTATTTAGCCTTCATGTATACGGCACATGGAGTGATTCAAAATAAAAATAATTACAGTAATTTCAGTTACACAATAGAGGAGCATCAGAAGGATTAATTTCAAACCAAGCGCAGACTAAGTTCCCGTCTCCTATAAAAAATGAGAACAATAACTTCCCCGTAGTGAAATTGTTTCTTAATATAACGGCCCTTGAGTGCCGCGGAAACCTTTCTGAGACACTTTCAACCAAAGCCGTTTTTCTCAAGGTTTAAGAACTCCAAAACCCTTCCATAAATCTCCTTAACGTTTACTTTAGTCAGAACGACTGAGAGCGAGTTAAACTAAAACCTGGTTTTTGACTAGGTGGAGAAATGTTCCAGTGGGTGCACTTATTTTAATAGCCAAACTTTGCTTTTGAAGGCTTGAAAACATTCACGGTAATGATAAATTAATAATACGTTTTTCATGCATTTGAGAAGCACCGATTTTAAATGTGTTCACATCTGTATAAAACTGAGCATCTGGAGTTCCATATTAAAGGAACAATAAATATTGAATAAATAAATAACATTTACACAACAAAATTTCAGTTTCTCTGAAAGTGTATAAGTTTCAAATCAGTTTGAAACTTATACACTTTACAGTTTACATTTTTGTTTCTTGTGGTTCAGGTGTGCTGTTAGTGTAGAATGGAGAGTATAGTTATTGAAAAAGTGATTATCTAAACGGTCAGTTCAGATATTGGCGAGTCGATTTCAGATATTGGCGAGTCCATTTGCACCACGTACTTTTATGCACGACACAAAAGAAGTTGGTCGAGTGATTTATTTTCATTGTCTTTCTTTCTTTCTTTCTTTCTTTCTTTCTTTCTTTCTTTCTTTCTTTCTTTCTTTCTGTTTTTAGGCAGACTAAGGTAATGTCACTCTTAGTATCGACCAGAGAACATCACATCACAGACTTGAGTCTGACGCAAAGGCAGCTGCAGAGACAAACTAAAGTAAACCAAACTACAGTAAGCTAAAGCGAATCTGCTCATTCCCTTCTCATATCACAGCTGGAAACTCATAAAATGCTTTTTCCCTCCTCTCACTGACAGTCCTCAACTAGTCTCTTCTACTCTTCTTTTTGCGCTTGTTCCATCACGTGATCACCCTGTCTCATCCAATAGTTATGCTCCCCTTACTTCTTGGTCCAGGGGGCTTGTTGCGTCAAGGCTGCGGCTGGGATGTAAGTGGAGATCCGGCCGGTTAGTGGGAGTCTTTGCTACCGAATGACACGCCGTCACTCCAACAAAGCAGCATACCGTGCTATGATAGTGCTGTACAAGTACATTTCTTGAGCTGCGTTTGTGTGTTTGTATTTGTGTGTGTATATGTATGTATGTGTAGTGAGCGCCAGTGATCAGCCTCATTCAGCAAATGTAGCAGCTTAGCGCCAGGAACGGACGGAGTCTGAGGCTTACGAAGGCCAAAACGGGGAAGGGTGAGCATATGACAGCCTCTTTAGTACTCAACCCTCGCTGGCCAGTGGAAACGGTAATGTTTGTGTATGACAACAACGTGGACGAGTTGAACAAGAACATGGAGGGGCTGGTAGGTAGCGGCAACTTTGCCGCTGCCACTGCAGCAAGCCAGTGCCGCAACATCATGGCACATTCGGCGGCCGCCGCTGCTCTGGGTGGCCACCCGTCCAGCTTGGTGCACTCTTCAGGTGGGTATTCCTCAGTGGATGTGTCCGCTTCAGGCTCCGGTGAGACCGCTGCCTCTTCGGGGAAGCAATGTGCGGCTGTGCCGCACCAGAACTCGTCGGCCGCAACCGCATTACCCTACAGCTACTTTGGTAACGGCTACTACCCATGCAGGATGGGTCGGGCTCCTCTTAAGTCCTGTACACAAGCGGCCGGAGCCGCTCTCAGCTCACAGTACATGGACACAACAGTGAGCTCAGACGAATATCCGAACCACCGGGCCAAGGAGTTCGCCTTTTACCATGGCTATGCCAGCCCATACCAGTCGATGGCCAGCTACCTGGATGTGTCGGTGGTCCAAACGCTCGGCACCGGGGAACCGCGCCATGACACACTGCTGCCCATGGACAGCTACCAGCCCTGGGCTCTGACCAACGCCTGGGGAGGACAGATGTACTGCTCCAAAGATCAGGGACAGGCCAGCCACCTCTGGAAGTCCGCTCTTGCTGGTGAGTACTGCTGCTTTCAAGGTTCATAATAACGATTTTAAAACAGTTAAACAGAACTCTAACAGATTTTTTGTAACTATGACGCAACTGAACATATTTATTTAATAAAAATTACATTTAATAACAATTAAGAAATTAAAGGATTGACATTTGTTAAAACAAAAAACATCTCGGATGATTAATTTGCTCCGATAGTAAATTATCGTCTTCATAAATTTGGACTAAAATTAGGCGGTTAATGCATCGAGTTTCTTTGCAAAAGCAAGGCAATAATGTGCTTGAGGTTTGTGATGGCTGAGGTTAATCACTGCCCTTGAATCCCCATCTAGTTTAGGGCGTCACGTACAAGTGAAAATTAACGTCATGTTGATTGGATCCTTGATATTGTGAAAATACCAACATGTTGCAGACTCTAACTTAGAAATGAGCCTTGCATTGCCATCTCTTGGTGCAGAGTGAAAAACATTTTGGTGTTTCGTTCAATATCGTTTATTAACCAAGTGAGATAATCATTTTATTGCTGGGGCCTTCCAGTTAATTTAATGGTTATCATAATGGTTATTATGATGAGAGACATGTTACTCTGCTGCCACTGCTAAAATTAATGAATGAATAAATAAATTAAATAAACAGGAAAATTTACTTTCATTATTAACATTGTAATTAATTCAATAATAATGATGGAAATAATTAATCCTCTTGGCCCAATATTCACAGTGAACAGGAAAAACCCTAACGCCCACTCCACTTCTCTCTTTATTTAACACACACATCGCACAAATGTAGAATTAAACTAAAAACACTGTAAACACAAAGTCAAGAGAAGACACAAAATGCTGTCCTTGTGACAGTCTATGTGGAGTAGAATAGATGCGTGCACTGTGTTTAAAGACGCCATTTTTTGTAGGTCAATTTGAACTTAACCCAGACAGCAGATATTCGTTTCCCGTCTGCCTCGCAGGATTGTATCCAGTCCGATCGAAACATAAAGTTCCCGTTCACTTCCTTAAAGATGCTAAATTGTGCTCGACAAATATTTTATCGGCACTTACACTATTACAGCAATCGTGGAGTGTAGAGCTTGAAAATGTATCATGGTGTGTGCAGCCCATCACCTTCAGACTGGCTTTTTCTCTTTGACAGATGTGGTGGCGCACCAGAACGACAGCTTGTCTTTCCGCCGAGGCAGGAAGAAGCGGATACCTTACACCAAGGTCCAGCTCAAAGAGCTAGAGAAAGAGTACGCAGCCAACAAGTTCATCACAAAGGACAAGAGGAGAAAGATTTCGGCCGTGACCAACCTGTCAGAGCGACAGATTACCATCTGGTTCCAGAACAGGAGGGTGAAGGAGAAAAAATTCGTGGCCAAAGTGAAGAGCAGTACTCAATAGCATGCAGGTCACTGCTCTTTGGACAATTCGTAACAGTTGAGATAATTAACAGTGAATGGAAAAAAGTAAAGAAACTGGAAGTGGGACCTCTCACAGACTGTAATTACAGAACTTTCCTGACTGCTTTGATAATATATCTGTCTAGTGTGTGTCTTCCACTGTCAGTGTTGTCCGTGCCAAGTAGCCTATAGCATAACTACTATGCTCTCCATACTGTTTATATCGCATGTAAAACAGTAACCAAATCACAGTGTAACACTAAATAAATTTTGTCCCACCCCAATAAAGGTGTTATGTTTTTAAAATAATTTTCTATGCCTTTAGGAGGCAAACAAACTTTTATTTAACATTGAAAACTGATATCCGAAATTAGACAAACAGCAGAGGAATCCATATTGCGCTTGTTGATTAAAACTGTTCACGATAGACCAGATTCACTTACCAAGTCTGCCTCTGGAGGAACGCTCCCTGTGGTGGAAGCCTGTCTCATGGAATGGCAAGCATTCTGGTTTTCCATGCCTGTGACAGAACCGCGTATGGGAGAAGAAGAAAAAATCATTAGTGTACTTATTATTATCATAGACATTGGAAATGTGTTTTAATATATCTATTTGTTAAAAAGTATTTATAAAAATATTACTTAAAAAATGCTAAACAAAAACTCTCGTTCCTTTCTTCCCTTTTTGAACATTCTATCCATAACATTAACATTACAGAGAACTAACGTGAACAGTATTTTAATTTTAAATAAAGTTAACTTAGCAATTCATATCAGTTCAATATTTCGTGAATAATTCGTATAATAATAATAATAATAATAATAATAATAATAATAATAATAATAATAATAATTCCAGAACAAAACTGAGTAGAGACTTCAAATCGTGTTATTTTCTTTGCGCTTTCTGCAAGTTCTTTTAGCCTGCACTGTGCGTGCGTTTGAGACAGACACACAGAGAGAAAGAGAGAGAGACAGAGACAATAAGGAGGGTGGGGGGGAGGGACAAAAAAGACCCTGACCTTGAGCGTGATGTGTGATGATGATGATAATAATAATAATAATAATAATAATAATAATAATAATAATAATAATAATAATAATAATAATAATAATAATAATAATTGATGTTCCGTGAAGATAATCCTAGAAGCTCCTGTAGAACAAAACAGAATTGTCTGTGCGTATGTATACAATTTTTTTAGCCTGCATTGTATGTAGCTCTCAAACACAAACGTGAGGGTGGGTGACCTTGAAAATCATGTGACCAGACAGGCTTGTATCAAGTCTTCCATGAATATTTTATAATAGCGGGGTGTGTGAGGGACATCACTAACAATACACACAATCTATACGGGCCACTGCCATGCACCACAGATTACAGCTACACATGAGTTCACCACAGTTTTTACTCGCTATGGTTTCAATGCGATGTCCAGCCCTTTAACATTAGTGTGCTTTCTGGCGATTGGGATCTGTTTTAATTTACATAGTCTGATTGTGTGGATGCAAGACAAAGTATACTTTGATAACTTTGTCTCGCATATATGCGAGACAAAGTATGCGACTTTGGCAATCGATAAATGCCACTCCATTTCATAAATGTTCAGCACTGGTGAAGTCAAAAGATTTCTGATGTGAACTTCTTGCGCGACGCTGAAATCTGAGTCCTCAATCTGAAAACCATGAGCAACGTTTTTTGAATTTAACAAATCCTTTGACTGTGTTTTATGGGCGATAAACCGAGTTCTAAACATTCACGTTAATGCTCAAACATAACTGAAATGAATGAATAAACTATTATTATTATTATTATTATTATTATTATTATTATTATTATTATTATTATTATTATTAAGAACTGGGGCACCGGACCTTGTGTCGGATCTTATCACCTCTTTACCAGACACACAGATTGTGGTTAGTAGGCTTTATAGATGCAGAATATGCTGAGTAGTTTGATAACCACTTCACTTAAAGGTAATTTGTTTGGAAACGCACACAATGTGGGCTATCCTCAAATAAATTTGAAAGTGTTTATAGGGAGAGGATGTAGCGACGGATTTAAGAGGGTGCTATAATCAAAGATCTTTGAAACATTTTTTGACGCAGTTTTGTGTGTCCAAAACAAGGGTTTAATATTCACATAGGCTGTCCAGATTCTAACAAATAAAATGTGGGGCAAACACAGTGTTTATGTGGGACAACATGGGACAGGTGAACAATGCTGAGAGTTACTGTGAAATTTTGATATCTAAACTAAAATTAAAAATACAATAAATTGTGGCTGATACAGGATTATCATTTAGCTTGTACAGGCTAAACATATCATATTTCCAACAATTTGGTTTGTCCTTATGATCTCAATCAATAGTTGGTATATGCTCAGGCCAATATTCTTTAATTATGGTCAATTGCTTTTGTAAACTTTGCAAACTTTATCCAGTTATGACACACATATTGTTACAGTACTGGGTCTGTGACCCAATATTTATGTTTCAGATTCTGATTTAATATTCTTTGACTTTTGTTATTTCTGGTTTTGGTTATCTTTATTTCTTAAGTTCTTAGTGATGTTAGTTCTTTCTCCCTTAGTATTTATCTGTGTTTAGTCTCTGTTCCCTTGTCACATGTCTGTGCTTTTCCCGTGTCCCACGTTTCATGTATAGTCAACTTTGTCTCTATGTTCCTTATGTCTCCCCAGTCACTGTGTTAAAAGTGTGTGTCTTTGGTTGGTGTGTTTCTCTTTTTTATTTTGATAGTTCCGCTTCCTGTGTTCAATGTATTCAGTTTTGCTAACTCCTCATCTTGTTATGTCAGATTAGCACTAGCTGTGTTTCCCTCCTGTTTCCCATTCCCTCATTACTCTCTTGTGTATTTAAGCCTCGTGTTCTCCTCTGTCCATTGTTGTTTCATGCTACTGCTATAGCTGCATGTTCCTCTATGAGCCTTGCAATGCTTAATTCTAGTTTCTCAGTTTACAAGTTTTATCCTTGTCTCTAGTGTCTAGCTTTTGTTTTAGTTTTCTTGTATTTAGTATTTGAATTTTTGTACACCCAAAATAAAGCTGCCTCCCTTAGTTCACTCTTTCGGGTCGCGAGTCCTGCATTTGGGTCCCATCCTGCCTGCCACACAGCCAGGCCTTGAGACATATACTAAGTGATTTCACACAACATTTCCCCCCCAAAGTGAAAATGAAAAATAACATTGGCAAAAAAGACCAAACATCGATTTCTCAGAACATGCTGCTGTTCCATTTTTGTTTGTGATAGTTTCCATCATATTAAACATTTGCTGCAGCAAGAGTACTGACAGTGACTAGAAACAGAGAGCATATTTCTCCTGTATTGGCCTCCCTTCATTGGCTCCCTGTTAAATCCAGAATTTAATTCAAAATCATGCTCCTCACATACAAGGTCTTGAATAATCAAGCCTCATCTTATCTTATCTGCTGAGGAGTAGGGCATTAGACTGGCTAACCTTCTTCAGACTATAACAAAAAGTTTTCCTTTCATGTACATAGATGTGGGTAAAAACCAGACTAATAAGCGCTAGTTCTAAATGTCCTTTAGAACTAGTCACAGTGCCTCAAGATTTGGGACAGGAGCACAGGGAACAAAAACGCTGTGTCACGTTCTGAGGGACATTTGGTCACCCTCGTGGCCCAAAATTCAAATGACTATCAAGGAGTGCCTTCTTGATCGCCATGTGGTCCCTTCCAAGTGGTTTTGACCACCGGTGCAGGTTGTCTTTTTTTCTGCTGTAAAAAGGTCAAACAAACCTGAAATGCAGCAAAGAAAAATCAATTTTATTGTAAGAGAAATTTTTAAAATTCAGGAATTGTTATTGAATAAAAACACTTTTCAGAATTTCTTGTCTTAAAACAGTTTTGGTCTATATCCAAATCTCTACCATGAATCCCCAGAAATAATTTACACAAAATCATATTGATGGCTTCTTTTTCATGGCCGTAATTTTTATTTTATTTTATTTATTTTTTTGCTTCATTGGGCAATGTCTTTTAAATGAGAACATTTCAGTCCACCAGAAAATGGTTTTCATTGCACTGAGCATTTCATCTGCACATTTCATGGAAGTGACACTGTAGACTTTTTAAAGAAAGTCCAAGTCCACTCAAGGAGTGCTGACTATAAATTTCATGGGGTGACAGCAGAAATATAATAGTTTAAGTAAAACTATAAAGGAAAATGCTTGTGTAAAACTTGACTGGTGTTAAATGCATGCACATTTTGTGTTCCTGTCAAATTGAAGTTAATTGCTTCAACAGACCTGCTTCTAAAAGTTCTTAGTTCTCTTTCATTGGATACATTGCTTGAAGTCAGTTAATTGTATTAAACAAATAGAATATGTATACACATGCTTCAGATACAATCAAAGATGAAATGTGAGATTTCTGTGTGCAGGAAGATTTTTACAGTAATATCTAAAGGCTCAAATATTTGACTTAGAATACAGTGTTAAAAATTGAAATACAATATTAAATACAACTTTATTTGCTTTGCCAGGGCGATTTGGCAGAACTGAAGTGAAACTCCAGGGTCAAGTGTACATTAAAGCATACAATGTATTAATTAGAATGAACTGGACAGCAGTAGTTATTTTTGCTTAAAGCAGGCTGCACCAGGGAATGCACATAATTGAACTGCTGGGTACATATATGAAGAGTTGATTAATTGCTTCTATCAAGAAAATAATACTTTATATTTCAAAATGAGGCACATGCATGTAAATGGTAAATGGCCTGTATTTGTATAGCGCTTTACTTAGTCCCTAAGGACCCCAAAGCGCTTTACACTACATTCAGTCATCCACACATTCACACACTGGTGATGGCAAGCTACATTGTAGCCACAGCCACCCTGGGGTGCACTGACAGAGGCGAGGCTGCCGGACACTGACCCCACCGGGCCCTTTGATCACCACTAGTAGGCAACGGGTGAAGGGTCTTGCCCAAGGACACAACGACCGAGAACCAGCAACCTTCCGATTACAAGACGAACTGCCAACTCTTGAGCCACAATCGCCCCATGTGTGTTACCATTAAAAATTAACACTGAACTTCACAAATAGCAGTGTGTTCTGCTGGTCTGTTTACTTTCTTTACTGCTTCATCTCTTTCCTTCTTTAAAACCAACAAAATTGATGGAAGACCTGAAGCTCACAAAGTTACTTCTCCCCTTTATTTTGCATACCAGCGAGGATGAGGAGATGAAAGAGCAAGCCTTTGAGCTGGACCATGCTATCACTTTATTCACACATAACTATAGAAAATCCCTTTAATCCACACATGCATTTTAAATATATCTTTCACTTAGCATGCCTTTTTATCTGTACTAAAGAAAAAAAGGCATGCAGCATCTAATGTAGTATGCAAAAGTCTGGGGCAGGGGTCTGAGCTGTGGGCCACTGCTGGTACTGTCATCTCATTGGAGGGCCACTTTAGTGTTCAACTAGTAAGTTTAACTTCAATTATGAATACAATTTTTTCCCTCACGCTTACAGTAACTAACTGAAGCCTTTCATTGAACTACCAAATAAATACATTGGTACTCTCTTTCTGACCAGACACGTGGCAGCACTTCTGCTATCATTTTGTTTGTATTTAACAAAATAAAAATGCAGACATAAGTGTATATATTAGTTTTTGACAGCCAGTGACAAATAACTGTCTCACTGAACTAACACAGCCAATCCGGATGTTTGTACTCTCTTCTCATATTGCTTTCATATTAAATCATTTTTTGCTTTTTAAATAACTTATTTTAACATTGCACTCAACAACAAACGAATCCTCCCAAGCAAAAAAAGTAACTTCAAGGGCAAAATTGCATTGTATTTCTTCACATCAATATGCATGTAGGGGTGACGTGGGCCTCAAGTGGCTCCCGGGCCACGAGTTTGAGACCCCTGGTCTAGAGCCACCCCTTATTTCTTTATATTTTCCTTACTAGGAGCAAAACTTGTCATTTTTAAGATTGTACTTGAGCCATAGTTTTTTGAAGCAGTGGCGTGTCCAGCGGGGTGGCCTGGGGGGGCACAGGCCACCCCCCCAACCAGACTGGCCACCCCAGGTGCCACCCCAAAGGCAAAACAATAAAATTCAATCAAATATCAAATGTACGATTATGTTTTCACGGTGAAGCTCAGATATCCGAGTGTAAGTGAATGCAGCATCGGCTTCTGCGCTATGTGCATCACTTTAGCAAAGGTAGGAGAGCCAAGCACGAAAGACGGCACTGCAGGAAACAATTTTTCGGTGAAAGAAAATGAGGACAGAATAAATGTCCCGGTAAGTAATATTAAGTTTGTTGAGTTTAGTAAACTTCGGTGAAATTAGAATACCAAGGAAAAAATAACACTTAAAGAATTATTGCAGCCGTCGAATATTTCAGA
>NW_005188051.1:70547-73622 GCF_000239375.1 Pundamilia nyererei | reverse complement strand
AAAATCAAACACCAGTTTGTGAGAAGATTGTATTGTATTATAGGATTGTTGAATTATGGTTAATGGTTGGTAGAATTTTTTTTAAACATTATCTGCCAATTACATCTGCCACCCTTCTCCAAATCTGTGCCCCTACCTGGCCCCCCCAACAAAAATTTTCTAGACACGCCACTGTTTTGAAGGTCTTATGATAATTGCTATATTTTCACTGACTTTTCAGGCCACTCCATTGTCAGAGGAATTTTTATTTTTTGTTTGTTTTTTAAGCCACTTAACACTCATTTAATAACCACTGAAAAAATAAAAAGGTATCTAACTGAAGGTAGGAACCAGTGTTGTTTAAACACATAACAGACAAGCACTAAAAATTTATACACTTAGTTACTAGCAGCCTGCCACAAAAATAATCCTCTCCACCCCCATTTCTTTAGCTGAATCTATAAAAATGATAATGATAACACAATTCAACAGTCATTTTTTTCACCGTGGGTTATTTCAAGGAGTATCGCTGAGTAGTTGGCATATCTTGGCATGGAAGGCAATGCAGGTCAGAAACCATTGCTGTCAAGAAGACATTTTAAGGAAGAGAAACAGCATTACAAACTGCAGATGCGTTGGATTTAAAAACACACAATGGACACTCCTACCCAGAGACCTGACCTCATAATTATTAAATCAGTGTGGGATCATCATGAAAGAGAATGGAATAAAAGGCAATCAGCATCTAAAGAAGAGCTGGAATGCCGAGCTAGTTATACAAGATATTAAAGATAAAGATATTAAAGATATTACAAGAAAGCTTTGGTAGGAGTCATGTTGTCATATGTTTCCACAAATTACTGTACCTATTGCCCATGTTCCTAGTAAAATAGAAAAAATGCAGGACTCAAGACTATAATTTTATGTAACTCTTTAAGAACTTGACAATATCTGTTGAAAATGTCACAAAATTAAGTGCAAAAAACACCAAGGGTAAATAAATAAATAAAAAATATATAATCAATAAAACATAAAAAATCTGAAATATAAGTAAAGTGATCTTCAATTTAAAAATGAATGCAGTAACACACACATATGAAAAAATCAGAAAGAACATTCAAATTTACTTTATTTATTTTATTAATGATTAAGTGCATTTTATAGATTATTATTCAGTACTTTTATTCAGGAAGGGTTTCAATAAAGTTATTATGCTTTCAAAGGAGTGGATCATTTTCACTGTGGAATTTTCAGGGTTATCACACATCACTGGCATTTATATGTTTATATATCAGTGCACAGCTAATATTTTGCAGAGGAATTTTAATATTTGTTAAATTATATTATATACTTAGTCAAAATTCAACATTGGATCCAACCAACCATTTTTTTTTAGAGACTAAATTGACTAGACTTAAAACAACAACAACAAAAAAGAAATGGCATAAAAAAGAAAAGAAAGATGTTCAAAAGAAAGCTGCCTATACACATTTATCCACAGCTGGGATTGACAGTGGTGTGAAGTGAAATTAAATATTATACTTAAGGGGGGTCACAATGATTTCATTATCAGATGCATTATGTGTGCAAATAAATTTATACATGGAAGACAGCTTTAAAAAGATTGACTTGTACAACCACAAACATGTTTAGAGATTAATATAAGAGATCAGCGAGCTAGATAGTATCACACTATACCTGTGACCTCGGGAAACTTGCCTTTACTTTGTAGTTTGCCTGTGTACAGAGGTATGCAATGTCATGTTTTATTTAGCATAAATAAACACAAAAAACAACAAAAAAATAAAATAAGAATTAAATTCTATAATTGAATAATTTAAATCAAAGAACTTAACTTAAATTGATAATGTATTTATTCTAAAAAGTATGATAAAATACTTTAGCCGAGTTATGAGTAAGGCTGCATAAAGCCTGGAAAACAGTATAAAATTTCAAAATTAAACCATTATTTATCACCCCTAAGCTTTACAAATTACACAAGTAAACCTAATGAATACTCAATGAAATTCAGTTATTCTAAAGTCAATAAATTATACTAAGTACAAATTATGATTTAGAGGCATAAAACAAAGTGTCAATTCACTACACACACACACCTTCTCTAGGGTATGCTTTACATCAGGAATGCAGGACTGTAGCTCTTTTTTTTCCCGTCTCAAATTCGTGTTTAACAGACTGCAGATGCACACACACACACACACACACACACACACACACACACACACACACACACACACACACAAACCATCTTTAGCCATCCTTCTCTGTGTGCATTGCAGACTGATTTTTTGTTCTCCAGGTTGAATGTTGAAGTTGAACTTGAGACAGACAGACAGCTTGTAAACTGTTGGCAGTCTGGCCCTTGTCTAGTGCGGAATGGCCTGGGGGAAGAAAAAAAAATACAGTTAAAAAAATACACACTGGACTAGGTAGCGCAGATATTGGATGTAAAATGGTAAAACTGTTGAAGCTCTAGAATGGAGAATATATGAAATCAAACTAACTTTAAATTGAGATGTAAAGAAATAACACTACTACTGTGTGTGTGTTCGTGTGTGTGTGTGCATGCATGTAACTATGTGTGTATGCGTGTGTGTGAATTTTAACAGCTCAGGAAGAAAAGGAAATGACTATAAACACACTATACAGCCGGACAGGCCTCCAACAAAGCCTTTGTGTGTGGGATGGTGAATGCCAGCCTGGTTTGAAAAACACGGAAAGAGTTTCCTGGAATTCAGAGGAGCAGGAATAAAAAAACAGCTTTATTTAACCTTCATTTATTTCATCAGCTGCATATTTCTAAAGTTGATAAACAGTAAATTCAGTGGAAATTATTGGCATATAATAAACAAGGCAATTACATTTATTTCTCTTGTACAATTATTACTTTTAGTATATTCTTAATAAGGTAACATTCAAAATATGAATCAATACAAAATAATTTAGTTTATTTATTAACACTGTTGCAATGACATGTTGGTATTCCTCTTCAGTAGACCATTCTATGTTTGATACCAGAATAATTATGTATAACATGCAAAGGTAAGGGAAGACATTAGAAATTTTATTTATATA
>NW_005188051.1:67414-70276 GCF_000239375.1 Pundamilia nyererei | reverse complement strand
GGGCTCAAACCGGCAACCTTCCGATTATAAGGCGAGCTCCCAACTCTTGAGCCACGATCGCCCCAATGGTTTCTAGAAATTCATTTTCAGTAGACATGTTAAATATTTTACTTATACCGGTAATAAAAATCACAGTTCTGAGTGAAAGACAGCAATTAACATCATTTACAGAATATACTGGAAAACTGATGAACCAACAAATCTCTTTTTGTAAATGTTGATATAAGAGATGTTTTAATTCTAATACTTTGACAAATGTTACATATTTCAAAAACAATGTTATACATCTTCTTAGATAGCTATTGCTTCAAGTATGCTCATCCTATATTCCTCATCTTCTAGATCACCAAGTCTGTAAATCCTGGTGATCTTTGTTCTTTGTTCAACCAGCTGAGTACTCAGAGACGAAATCCTGCTGCCCACTTTCCACTGGCTCCTCAGAAAACCACAAACTCTTTCAGCTCACACCTGAATTCCCCTCTGATATCCAATAGATCTACTTCATTGGGTCTTGGAACTTATTCTGTCAGTTTTTTGTGTGTACTCTAAAGATTAATATTTTAAGTTGCAGTCATGCTTTGTATCTTGGAACTTTGTAATGCACTGCACTGCATGATAAACCCTGACAAAACATTATGCAGCTGAAAACATCAGTGACTGATGATTATAAAAATGCTCAGAGTCAATAAAAATGGCACAGAGGTAATGCAAAATAGTCATATTATAGGCCAAGAAATACATTCAAGATGAGATTGATAGTCGTTATTAACAGGTCAATAGCTCGCGAAATTATTTCCTACAGTGAACTGATGCCTACACAAATTCCGTTCCCACCCATATAATTGAGGGCCCTACAAGTGGCAAGAGACAATGCAACCTGATACTGTGACATGGCATTTACACTGCAGGTCACTTTTTAAAATAACATCAATATGTAAGTAAATAAGGCTACGTTCACACTGCAGGCGAAAGCGCATCAAATCCGATTTTTTTGACCCTATGCGACCCATATCTGATCATGGTATGACAGTGTGAACGGCACAAATCCGATATTTTCAAATCCGATCTGGGTCACTTTCGTATGTGGTACTGAATCCGATACATATCCGATGTTTCAGAAAGCGACTGCTGTTTGAACGGTCAGGTCGCATTAAATCCGTCTTTTACGTCACTGACACAAGACAGACGCCAATTATCAGCGCCAGAGAAGACATCGCGAACGCTTCTCTGGCCATCCCGTGTAGATATCAGTGAAACTGTTGGGCAGACAATGTTGGAGAAATGTGAACATTTTATTTGTACTGTATAATCTGCAGATTCTGACAGAAATCTGCAACTATCCTTTGAAGCACCGCTCCTCTCTAAAACAGCAATAAGGATCATTATTAGGTTTTTACATTATTATGTAATTTACATATTATGTAAATAACAAAATAACTTAAAGAAAAAATTGGGAAATGTAAAGTCCGAACTCTTTATATTAAGGGCCATCTATCAAACAATACTGTTTGCTCTGGGTCTAAACAGAGCGCGTTGTGTGTGAAGTCTTCTTTTGCGCATGCGGGCCGCTTTGAGCGTTCACACTAGAGCGCGTTTGCTGTCGCATTTTATTTGTAGTGTGAACAGGCAGACAAAAAGATCGGATTTGATCAAAAAATCGGAATTGAGCACCTGCAGTGTGAACGTAGCCTTAAAGTTTTTTTATACAGCAGATTTTGCAGACAAATGCCACAAAAAAACAGAAAATAATACAATCATAAATGCATCATCAAAGCATTAAAGCCCTTTAAGTCATTTAAGTCTTCACAGGGTTCAATGCATTCCACAGTCTGGGTGCAATAGTTTTGAAGCAGGTGTGAGAGGCCACTAAAAGGTTTTGATTCTATGACATCAGGCTACGAGAAGAGGTGTATATATATATATAGTTATATATGAATCATATCAACAATACAAGGAAGGGCTTCTCCATATAATGCTCTAAAACAGGGGTGTCAAACTCAAATACACAGTGGGCCAAAATTCAAAACTGGAACAAGGCCGCGGGCTAACATTAATATTTATTGAAAAAAAAATCTTCCTCCAGATTTAAGAATGGATCTCTTCTTATGGACTCAAACAAGTTTTGCTGAAAAACTGAATATGGGACAAGCAAAGCTTAATACTAAACAATATATATATTAGCTGTATAATACCAGTAGGCCAGCTCTAATAATAATTTGGTATGGCGCCCGCGGGCCAGAGTTTGACACCTATGCTCTAAAAGTTACAAATAAAATTTAAAAAGTGCAGCAACTTTAAAACAGGGGTTATGAGTTCCTCTGTTTCAGAGAGCCAATAGTCTCGCTGCAGAGTTTTGGACAACCCGGAAACTATCCAGCCCTTTCTTGACACGTAAATAGACAATTACAATAGTCCAGTCTCGTAGAGACAAAAGCATGAATTATCATCTCAAGTTCACTTGCTGACACCATTGATTGAAGTTTTGAGCTGTTCCTCAAATGAAAGAAGCTAGTTCTTACTGTCTGTTTTAAGTTATATTTCTGGGAAAAAAGCTTTGTCAAAAATAACACCTAAATTTCTGAGTGACCAGGATCACCCAATTTCTGATTAACCTCTAGGACCTGGCGCCCAAATATGTGAACATCACATTTTGGGTTGTCTAGACCAAAATACTCAATTTTGGTCTACAAGGGCCTGATATTCACTTACGAGGACATTATACTGCCACTGTTCTTTTTTTCATTTTAAACGAAAGTCCTTGTCATGGTCCCCGTGCCTGCTCGGCTGGCCCTGTGTGGCTACATGTTATGTTTTGTCTTTTCTCTCTCTCCTCTCTCTCTGCTCGCTGCCTGGGCGGAGCTC
>NW_005188051.1:52519-54400 GCF_000239375.1 Pundamilia nyererei | reverse complement strand
TTTTGTCCACTCTGTGTGCTCGTAAGGGTCTAACCCTTTCACTCCTTTGATTTTTTCCTCGTATCTTTTCTTTGACTTTTCATCAAGTCTGTCTTTGTACGGACTGGCATTGTTCTCCTTCGTTGTGTACATTACTTTTTCGGGGGACAAAGAACAAGCAAGAAGGTATTGGAACCGGAGAATGAACGTTTTCAGGTGCTGAAAATGCTTGCATTTGATGCGGTACTTGGATTGTTTTGCCACGAGTTCCCGGCACGCAATGCGCGAAAGTCACGTGGTCTGTCAATCTCTATATCGGATTTATATCGGTATCGGCAGATATCCAAATTTATGATATCGGTATCGGACATAAAAAAGTGGTATCGTGCCATCTCTACATCATAATATCATTGGTAACTTTAAGCAGTGCTGTTTCTAGATTCTTGCTTAGAGCCAAAGTTGAGATTAAAAAAAAAAGACACAATTATGGTCACATGGACACATTGCTATTGTTGTTTTATTACTTACTTAATCAATATATAATATTTAACCTTTTTGTGTGGCATCTAAAACCCATAGACTTTTCACTGTGAAGAGATGACGTGACATTTTATAACATATTTTTAAAATTAACAGCACAGTATGTTGAAATGAAAAGACCCAGAAACAGGCAAAAAAAAAGAAAATCATTTAACCAGGAGGAGTCTGCTGGTCTTTGCTGGATCGTTGTCTACCACGATTGCTGGATCGTGGTAGACAACAATCAGTGAGACTCAAGCTACAGCTCAAGCTAAGTCAAGTGTCTATTGTGAAAGTTGTAACTCATTCTCGTTTCCTTGCCTACAGACCTCCTGGATAACCTTCCCTGTGTGAATCTTTGTGTCAAGTGTGGAGAAAGGAACTGCGGTCGTGAGTGTGGAGAGTTGGAGAACGAGAGATTTCCCCCCTTTGGATTTCCCTGGAGCCCCGTCCCCCACATTGTTGTATATAGCACTGCCCTGCACTTCCTTTATATACACCTGGTGAACTCTGTAAATAAATTCTTGTGTTCAGCTGATTCTGGAGTCCTGCGCTTGAGTCTCCCACGTTGAACTGTAACAGACCTGAAGAAAAATGCTAACTCTGGATATCATTAATATTAGAGGAAAACTGAAAAACTATCAATTAAAAATTGTCCATCCATCCATTCTATTATATCCATGGATAGTACACTGCTGCAGTGTAATTTGACATTGGATCATTGTTAGCAGTAGATAGCTAAAAAATACATTTATTAAGTGATTAAACCTATAACAAAATTAAATTCAGGAAGGATGAATGGGATGGAAGTATCTGCTGAATCAGTAAGCAAATGCTAAGCTGTTAGAGCATTAGATACTGTTAACTAAAACTAATGGATTCAGATAAACTAATTTGACCTTAGATCCTTAGATTAAGGGTGTATTCTGTGCTTTTACCTCGATATTACATATTATCAGGGTTTTAGTGTAGAAAAAATACATAAACAAAAGCAAAAATATTTTGAGATACCAATATATTTAATAGCTTTTTTATTTATTTATTTATTGTGATTATACAGTTAGTACTATGACATTTTCTTTCAACTCTTTCAAAATCTTGTCAGGCGTTATCACTCAAAAGTTTAATAGTCATAAAAGTATAGGCATAATATGTTATGTACACTCAAAAAAGTGAAATTGAATGGTTATTGCATTTACAAGTCTCTAACAAAATCCGAGGTTTCCAAGGTGAACTTAATTAAATCATCAGTGTTGGTCAAGTTACTTGAAAAAAGTAATCAGTAATTACTTCCCCAAAAAAGTAATCCCGTTACTTTACTGATTACTTATTTTCAAAAGTAATTAATTACTTAGTTACTTTTTAAAAACACGATTTACAACC
>NW_005188051.1:46528-51929 GCF_000239375.1 Pundamilia nyererei | reverse complement strand
ACGTCACTGTCATGAGACATTCTCGCAAAAAAATCACGGTTTTAGTAACGCAGTAACACAGCGTTCCAACGGGAAGGTAACGGTAATCTAATTACCGATTTTGCAATAGTAATCCCTTACTTTACTCGTTACTTGAAAAAAGTAATCAGATTACAGTAACGCATTACAAGTAACGCGTTACTGCCCATCTCTGTAAATCATATATGATCTGCATGAAATTTACCAACTTAGCACCTCTTAAATTTATTCTTGTTGATATGACATGATAAAATCTAACGATAGTGGTTAGTTGCCTTAAAGACTTGCGATATCACAAGATCACGGGTGATTTTAAGCACAGGAGGCAGGAAACCACATGGTTTTGTTAAGAAAGTGTTGGGGGCTTGTTGGGAAAGAGGGAAGGTTTTTAAAAATAGTTTTGGGTGGGTTGGAGATGATAGTGCAAGAACTTTTAAAGTGTCTGACAAAGTCTTTAATCAGACAGTGTTGTGGCCTTTACGTCCCATATGGACATTGAAGTGTCTTGTCGTGGACAGCTCTTTAACGGACACTGGAAAGCGGAAAGTGACCACAGATATTTGTCAAAAATTCTATAACAGATTGGACAGCAAATACAGTGACTTTTTACAGGTGTATACAGATGGGTCAAAAGATCCTAAGACAGAAGCAACTGGTGTAGCAGTGGTAATTCCGGTGTTGAATATCAAGATTGCGAAAAGAACATCAACCCGTCTGGGTGTATACTGTATGCATTTGAATTGTTTTCCATACTGCTGGCTCTAGAATGGGTGGAGGACAGCAGGTTCTCAAAAGTACTGATATGCAGTGATTCATTGTCCGCATTATTAAGTATTGCACAGGGTTACACAACTACCCATCAGCAAATTCTGTATGACATTCTTTTTGCTCATCATAGACTGTCTGACCAAAATAAACATGTAGTAATAATGTGGACTCCGGCTCATGTGGGTATCTTGGGTAATGAAAGCGCAGAGAGGTTGGCCAAAGCAGCTGTCAAAAGAGTCGACATAGATGTACAGTTACCATTGTCAAAATCTGAAGGGAAAAGTGTAGTTTGGGCAGAAAGTCGGAACTTATGGCAAATGGCATGGGATAATGAAACAAAAGGGAGACATTTATATAGGGTGCAAAACACAATAGAAGCTAAGAGGAGTAGCGGATTGCAGAGACGTGAGGAGGTTGTTATCAGTCGAATACGAACGGGCCACTGCTTTTTAAATGATACTCTTTTTCGGATAGGGAAACATCTGACGGGGTTGTGTGATGGGTGCACTGATATGGAGACGGTTGAGCATGTACTCCTTAGTTGTAGGAAGTATGTAAGTCACAGGAGGGTGATGTGGGGTGAAATGAGTGGTGGAAGGGAACTTACATTTGAGCAAGTGGTTAATAAGTTAAGTCATGGTGGAGGGAAAGTGGTGGTTTTTCTTTTTTTGAGAAGTACTGGTCTCATCAAGAGGATCTGAGGATTCAGGAGTGATGGACGATTAACAGCCAGGAGATGGCAGTGATGCAACAGTTTTGGATCCAAGCTGCCGTTAAACTTGACTGAAGAAGAAGAAGAACCGCATGGTTTGCTTCACGGTCACCTTGGAAAGGTAAGAGTGAATCTGTCTTCATCCATCCAGATGAAAATACTTTTTGCGCAAAGATATCATTAGTTTGTCTATTATTTTCAGGGATATTTATTCACATTTGTTTTTTGTTTGTTTTTTTAAATCTGTCTGTTTATGCCATTCTAGCTAGCTAACACGTTAGTGCAACAATATAGCACAATGTCAAGCTAGCACAAGTATAAAAGCCTAATATGAAAGACATAGCTACTTCAAATGTAGGTATTGTTTATAACTTAACCTCTGCAAATAAGCTAGTTGGGCTCTACCACAGAAACTTTTGTGATACAAATGCATTTTATTTATGGGTTGTTGAAATGTGTAAGTTTGTAAGTTGTAACTGTTGCACAGTAGTTTACTTAACAATTGATGTATGTTTTTAGTACACTGAGGAGGAAATTACAATTATTTATTTTAATTCCTGAAGCGAATGTTATGCTTTAATAATTTTACTTCTGAGAGAATTCCAGTTTAAATTTGGTTACATAATGTAAATAATTCATTTTGAAATTCTTCACTCCTGTTCAACATGGTAAAATGTTGAACTCACTGAAAAGGAAAGAGTCCAAATTACAGGAATTAACTCGTTTTTTTTATGACAGGCAGTCTAATAAATCTAAAATGTTTTGAAAATTAATGTGGCATTATTTTATTTGAATCCATTTGAATGGACATAGCATGCCACACTTTTATCCGAATTGCTTTGTTGAAATCAGATTTACCGTTGTTGAAATGGTTAACGTTGTCTTAACTTCCTCTTTTAGGCTGTTGTGAAATGGCTGCAATGGTGAAACTCATTCTCGGAGAAAATGATTCCCGGAGATTGATCCTTCCAAATGGGATGCCAGTGTCTGTCAGTGAGCTAGTTCAGCAGATAAAGGGACAGTGTGGAGTTAATGGGGACTTCAGGCTTCACTTCATGGATGCAGAATTTGGGAATGAATTCACCAACTTGGAGTCAATGTCGGACATCCAGGACAAAAGTACCATCGAGGTCATCTTTAGCTCAGTTGCACCTGTCGAACCTGGTGAGGCACTCCTCCCTCTTTACTCATCTGCTGCCACTTCCCGCACTCTAGATGACTCCTCATCCCTTTCATCTCCTGGGAACTCATTTGATACAGACATATTGTCTTCTCCTGAATCTACGTCCTCAAGAGCCACTGCAGGGCCCAATGTCTTCCCCATTCCCCAGTTCTCTTACAATACTCAACTACAAGCTGGCCAGGGCCAATGCTGCTTTCAAAGAAACTGAAGCTTTGTTGAATCCTGGTCATAAAATTAAGTCTGACAGGGAGTTTGATGAGGTAGCAGAAGCTCTTGTAACAACCTATCCATGTTTGAAAGAGCCTGGTTCAGTCACTGGATATGGCGGATGGAAAACAAGCTTGAAGTATAAACTTGCTAACTACCGAACAAAGCTTAGACAGCTTGGATGCCCTGAAGTTACTGTGAATTCTGTAAAACATAAACCTGATGGCAAATGTACTCCTGCATATGGCGTGAAGAAACCAAAAAAAAGCTGAAGTGAATTACTGCCCCACGTATCCAGCTGGTGAAACTGCAGAGACACTAGAAGAAATCAGAGTAGACCTCCTGTCAGAAGCTAAGAAAAAACACAATGACCACAGGGTGGCTGCAATGATGGAGAAGACCTTTGCTCTCAGAAGGCAAGAGGTAGTACTTGAAGCACTGATGATCGCTGATTTCAAAATGAGGTGGCCAGCTGTCTTCCAGTGCATCTATAATAAATATATGCAAGTTTCAGTGCTTCGTTTAAACTGTATGATACTTATACTGACCCAGGGTCGGTGTAAAATACAATCCTAGCTGTGTGAACAAAGTCTGGCTCCTTTAATCCTGAATGACAAGCCGCAGGATGCAGGTTGTTATTACTCTTTCCTGCTGGCACACCTGTCACACCTGAGAGTCAGCTAGAAACTTACAGTGACGTGGACATCATGCAAAGACTGCCAGACTCTGTAATACTGTAAATGATCAGTGACTCAGGTTAACACTAAACTTTAAACAGTCCCTCTGTGTCTCTCTGTGTGCTGAACATTTAGGATTTCATTCAGGCTGCATTGACTGTGGGACTTTTCTGTGTTAAAAGCAGGTTGAAGACAGCTCAGAAACATTTGAAGATTAAAATTCTCTACTCAGATGTATTTTTGTTTCTAATTTATGTTTGTTGTTGTTTAACACAGATTTCCGAAGAGCAAAGATGAGCACTGTTGCTCAATCCTTAATAGTTTAAACCAGGACTGGACTGGAAATCCAAAGTCCAGATTCTTCTTCCACAGAAGTTTCATTTGTCAGTGTTGGACTGCTGATCACCTGAAGAACTCATTTCATTCATTCTCCCCATAATGTTGATTTACAGAAATGTTTCACAGGAACTGATTCCTCCCAAAGGGTGAACTAGTGTGTTTCCATAGACTATCTCTGTATGAATGTACTTCTTAAATGAAGGCAAGTGTTTGTCCTGTTTTGTTCAGTACGGGATATTAAGGGTCATCACTGGGGGAAGACAAGAAGCAGACGTACTTCCAAGAGGGAGCTGCAGTGAGGACACAGCCTGGTCACTGAGGTCAGAGGTCAGAACCTGAAACAGTTTATATTCTAGGTGTTATAAAAAAAATCTAAATATATTTTTAAAGAAACCTTTAAATTATATTTTAAATCATAATTATGATTATGATTATAAATATCAGACATTTAAGTGGATTTTCTGTTACATGTATTGTTTTCGCCCTGCGATAAACTGGCAGCCTCTCCTGTCTTTGTCCTGTATGAGCTGGGTATGAGTTCAGTAAAGAAACCTTACAAAAGTTAACAATAAACCTGCATCCCTGTACGTTGTTGTCCACAGGATGAGAAAATCAAACTGGAACACTGTGGAACATGTTAATAAATGTTTGTGTTTTTCCCTGTGTCTTTCACAGGAGGCGCTGGAAGGTTTCCTAATAGTTCCTGGTGAAGCAAAGCAGAACCATAAAGGTTGCTGGACTGCATTATGGCCTTACCCCTGAGTAGGGATGGGTATTGATAAGATTTTCACGATTCCGATTCCATTTTCGATTCTGTTTAACGATTCGATTCTTTATCGATTCTCTAATCGATTCTTTTAAAAAAAGGAGAACACTAAGGTCGATTAGCTTAGAACTTTGTTTTATATCTTCTCTTTGAACAAGATAGAAATTTAGGAGTAACATGGCCTTACAAACCCAACATTGAGATCTTAAGAGATCCAGCCTACGGCTCTTCAATGGGGTGTCACAGGGTCCCCAGGAAAAAACATTGTAAATGTAAAATAATAAAATAAATATTCTTCTGTAGCAATAACAAAGTGTAACATAAATTATTCTGTAGTAATTACACAAGAATATCCAGTAATGTCCCTGCCTACAATTAAACACATTCACTTACCTAAAATTGGGGGCATCTGCTGTGGCAAATGGGTTCAAGCCAGTGTTGCCAACTTAGCGACTTTGTCGCTATATTTAGCGAGTTTTCAGACCCCTTAGTGACTTTTTTTTAGAAAAAAAGTCGCTAAAAAAAGGACGTGAAAGCGCGTATCGATTTTACTCTCAACAAGCAGCGGGTGCTGTAACGCAGTCAGTTCTTCTTTTACTCTTTTACTCTTATGCTGTTTTGTGGATCACAAGGTTTAAAACTACTTATAAAACACACACACAAAGTAACTCCACCAGAGTGCCTATTTCAGGTCACTTTTGCCGGTCCAAGCCCGGGTAAAGGAGCAGGGT
>NW_005188051.1:44749-45638 GCF_000239375.1 Pundamilia nyererei | reverse complement strand
GATACCCATCCCTACCCCTGAGCAGTCATCCTGTTAAAGGAGGAACCAGTTAGAAGCTGTTTTCAAAGTAGCTGAGCAGATTTCATCTCAAGTAAGCAATTAACTGTTTATTCATTTGTTCTGCCACTTAAAGGACATTTATGGATGTCTTTTGATTGTCCAGTTGAATTAATTCTACTGGCTTTCATGGTCATTTGTGATTATGGACATATTTTTCATGCACATCAACCATTTAGTAAATTCTATCTATTTAGTAATATCGGTCAGCTATAAAATGTAATATAAATATAAAAAATATCTAAATATCTCCTGCCCTTTATATTTTAATGATGTAAGACCAGACGTCTGTTATTGTGTTACATTAGCATTGCTCACATATCAGTAAGATGCTGTACAGTACAATCCTACTGACAGCAGAGGGATAACGATGGCTATTCAACATCGTTACACGACACATTCGAGCTGCAGGATGCAGACAAAGTGACTAAATCATCTTTTTTATGGTTTATTGTCTTCAAACCAGCAGACAAAGCCGATGGCAGAAGATGTCGGAGAAGAACTTCAGGCCGTGTACTGAAAAGGTATTTTTTTCTTGTTATCAAAAGACATTTGGAGTGACGGCTTCTACAACTGGTTGTGCTGAAGTAAAGCTTACAGTCTAAGAAGCCACAGTATTGATATTCAGCACAAAGAGAAAAGCTCACTTGTTTGAATTTATTTACAATCATAGTTTTATAAATTCTGACCGTAAACACCTTTTACAGCTTTTATATTGTTTGACACTAGATATCAGGTTTAATTTAAAGGTTTCTGTGTCCCAGTGAGCCATTTACACTGACCAGTGTCAGTTTAACTGTAACACATTCATTATTTAGTTCCAACATTGCTA
>NW_005188051.1:42542-43790 GCF_000239375.1 Pundamilia nyererei | reverse complement strand
AATTAGTTTCACATAAATGTTAGTGTTTCCTTTATGATCTTTTAATGCTTACACTACACTGTACACGTCTACATTAGAGACATTTCTGTTACCTATTTATGAGACTGGGCTGCTTGACTACGATTTGGAAGTAGATGCAAAATCACACGGATCGTGCTATTGTTTGTTTTTTAATACAATGGACTGAACACAGGACGTTTCTGACTAAGCAAAGATTAGTCTGATCCCATTTCTACCTGTCTCTACTGTTTCAACATTTCACTGAAGTTTGCTCAACTGTAACTGTCAGGATATATATTTATTCCAGCTCTCGTAGGGCAAAGGAATGACTCAGACTTGTCAAATGTTCTTTGATTTGATACACAATGTGAAGTTCATAATTTTCTTACAAATAAAACTATAATGACAAACATGAACAGCTGTGCTTATTTCTGAGACATGATTTTTTGAATGTGTTCATATTTAAACAGTGTGCATCTGTATGCTGGAACTGTAATGGTGAACCTGAGGTGATGGTCAACAGAAGGCAAATATATATAGATATAAAACAACATTGAAGTAATGTCTTTACCCTGTGCAGCGTGTGTGGACGCTGTGCACGCAATCACCTTATTCACTGTAGTAAACGTGCACCGCTAGCTCACGTGACTGACTGTCTCCATGGTTACATCGTATATTATTAGCTATGTAAACAGCTTCCAAAGATGCCGCCATAGCTCTCTGCAGCTGTAACACTTTCACGCTTTGCAAATCATTTCACGTTTTTGATAGTTATGAAGACAGAATATGTTTTTAAAGACATGCTAGGTTGTTGCTATGGTGGTTGCTGTGGATTAAGGTGGACCGCGCGTCCGATTCCTGTTACTAGCTGTCCGCCGTAGGAAGGCTGCGTTCCATTTACAAGTAGCGCCAGTCTGCCGTAACTCAAACTCAAACCCCCGTTCATGACACGCAGACACACACATAAAGCACTTTGCCTCACCATGAGAATGCAACTTTACTAAAACCTTTAAAGTATCTGATATAGGATAGAAAAACGAAGCAACCAGAGATTTAATGATGAAGACTCTGGGTTCTGTAGTTCACGTTACAGTCCTGAATGACTCTTTGCATATAATTTATTGAAGAGGAGTTTAGAATGCACTTTACATTTAGACTTTTGCTGTTTAATTTTTTAAATAGTTACTGTGTTATGTCATGAATAAGGTTCACCTGCTGGGGGGTTTGATGGATCAGCTGGACAATACA
>NW_005188051.1:37995-40532 GCF_000239375.1 Pundamilia nyererei | reverse complement strand
TGGTAATTTTTTCTCTAATGATAAAAATTTTATTTGTGAAGAAGTTCATGAAGTCATTACTAGTTAACGTTAAAGGGATGGTTGGCTCAAAAGAGCTCTGACTTTTTGTCAGCCTTGCTACAGTGCTGAAGAGAAACATGGGGTTGTTCTTATTTTCTTCAATCAGTGATGAATAGTAAGATGTTCTGGCTTTGCGGAGGGCTTTCTTATAAAGCAGCAAAGTATTTCTCCAGGCTAAATGATGATCCTCTAAATTTGTGACATGCCATTTCCTCTCCAGCTTACGAGTCATCTGCTTTAGGGTACGTGTTTGAGAATTATACCACGGAGTCAGGTACTTCTGATTAGAGACCTCAGTTTTCACTGGAGCTACAGTATCCAGAGTCGTACGTAGTGAGGAGGTGTAATTATAAACAAGATAATCGACCTCTGTTGGGGTAGTGTTCAGATAGCTGCTCTGCTCTGTGTTGGCACAGGGCATTGAAGATGATAACAGTGGGTGGATTATATTCTTAAACTTAGTTACAGCGCTTTCAGAAAGACATCTACTTTGATAAAGTCTACTCTCCAATTGTGTAATCAATTATTGTAAATATAAATGTTATCAGGAAATGATCAGACAGGAGAGGGTTTTCAGGAAACACTGTTAAATGTTCAGTTTCTATGCCATATGTTAAAACAAGATCTAGAGTGTGATTAAAGTGGTGGGTGGGTTCTTTTACATTTTGAGACAAACCAATTGAGTCTAATAACAGATTAAATGCCATGTCTCTACATGGATGTTAAAATCACCCACAATAATTATTTTATCTGAGCTCAGAACTAAATTAGATATAAAGTAAGTAGATATAAAGAAACTCTGTGTAAGGCCCAGGTGGACGATAGATCCACAAGTAAGACTGGTTTCTGAGTTTCACAGCTGGGGTGGACAATGTTAAGCATCAGGCTTTCAAATGAATTAAAAGTCTGTCTTGGTCTTTCATTTCATCTTTAACCACACCTTTGTTGTCCATGGTTTTGGTCAATGTCACGCTGGAAGACTAATCCATGATTCATCTTCAGTGTTCTTACTGAGGCAAGGAGAATCTCCAAGATTTTACAGTACGTGGCCCCATACATTAGCCTTATTTATTTCAAACATGTAAACAATATTTAGTAATGTTCTCATGATTGTCCTCACCCCATGAGGCAAGATCTTGCATGAGCTTCAAAGTAAGGGTGACTGATCATTTTATCTTTCTACTATGTCTGAATAATTGCAACAACAGTTGTCACCTTCAAACCAAGCTTCTTGCTGATGGTCTTGTTGTCCATTCCAGTTTTGTGCAGGTCTTCAATCTTCTCCCTGATGCTTTTGTCTCACCTATGCTGGTGGAGAGGTTGGAATGGAAGAACTGATTTTGTGGACAGCTGATGTTTGCTGGATCCACAACTGTAAAAGCTGCTGGCCATGATATCGGTTTGGATATGTGGTGAGAAGGAAATATGAAGATGATACCAGGTGATGTCCTTACTGAATCATCAGAGCTGAACAGGTGATGGAGAAACAGGTTTACCTTTTAGGTGACATGAATGAGTTGAAGGGAAGTTATGAACTGTTTCTGAGAGACAAATGACAGCCGGTAACTGTGCAGGGGCGGGTCTAGCAAAGTTTTGCATTAACAGGGAAAGAGAAAGAAATACTTTTGTTTCTTATTCTCTTTTAAAAATGTCTGGGTTTTAATAAATAATTATCTGAATCTTACAACCAAAGGTTTTATCTGATGTAAAATGTATAGAAATCATACATATACCAACAAGACAGTGTACATCACTGTCACCACAGCATTTGTTTTCATTCAAAGGCTTTATGGCTTTTCCAATAATATCTGGTGGGCTGGTCTCTAGTCAAAATGCCCAGGCTGATTTTTTGTCCCAGTCCAGCCCTGGACACGACACGCAATGAATTAATCTGAGAAGGTGCATTAAAAAATAAATGGTCGCGCCAGCGGTGCACATCAGAAATTAGCTCACATGGATACATTAGTTTTGCCGCTTCTTAATGACGGTATCTTAGCTAACAACCCCAACTACGAGATTCAACTTGTAATTGGCTAAAAATAACTTAGCCTACCGGTGAGAGGGTAGGTAACTGGCAGTTTTTTTCAAGCGATGTTGAAATTTCCACATTGCAACACTTCAAATGCTTCAGGAGCTGTCCGCTCAGCGCAGCATTAGCACCACGGAAATACATGGATACATCCATAGACTCGAGACTGATCAAACCAAAAAGCTTTAATGAGCAGCTGGATTTGTCCAAAGCGACATCGAAATGCAGCTGATTGAACTGAAAAGCTGGACTTTGTGGGGGTCAAAGTTTGCAGAACTACAAACGCAGCTGGAATACACAGCTGCATTTGTATATATATATATGCATGCCCGTAGTCCTCATCGGGGTCTTGACCTGACTCCAGTTCGTCGCCGTAACAGACTTGTGTGGGCAAATGCTCACATTCGATGGCGTCTGGCACGTTGGAGAGGTGTGCGCTTCACGGATG
>NW_005188051.1:0-5785 GCF_000239375.1 Pundamilia nyererei | reverse complement strand
TTGTCCCTCTGTGGGGGGGTAACTCCCACTAGCTTTATATCTGGGACTCTCCACCATTTGACCTTAGAACTGAAGAAGCTTCTCGGATGAGAGGTGAAACATCTTCAAGCAACTTAAAGAAGTCCAGACGCTTTTCTTTGCAAGCTCCTTTGACTTATCTTGCTCCTGTTTTTTTTCTCGATACTGACCATTTGTCTCTTCTACACAGATTAGTTAGTGAGCCTAACCCGAGTTGAGAGGAGTTTCTTGTGTATAACTGGATGTTTAGACTCTTTTTCTCCATGGACCCTTTGATCACTGCTTCCCTCATTTTGCAGTGTGTTGTTGCTGACTTCACTGGAAATAAAACTGAACTTTGAGATTCCAAGTCCAGCATTTGAGTCCAGCTGGCCTATATTGGCTATGATAAAAACACAATTATAGGCTTAGCTTAGTACAAATTTAATATGAAGCACACTCTGGGTGTCCTTTTTTAGGATCACATATGTCAACATTTATAGAACAACTGTTGTTAAGTCATTTGCTGTAGACAGAAAAAAATCAAGCAACAAAATGTCTGAGAATCTATAATTATTACCGATGCTCATCATGGAAATAGAAATACAGAAATCAAAGAGATTCTTCAGGAATGGTGATGCTATTTTTCAAACGTGTACACCCACTTCTTGTTTTTAAAGTCATTAAGATATATGCTGTATAATCATTGAAGTTCGGAGCCATATCTCATTTCTGTATATTTAGTAGAATAATGAGAACTAGTTGGGGTGAGAGATGCAAATATAAATGAAAGTAGAACATATACAATTTGAACTAGATTTAAGGTTAATATTTGGTATGACCATGTGTATTTATTGATCTAGAGCCTGAACTTTTTTAAGCAAGCTTTATTGTAATTTTTTTAAGTTGCTTCTCCAGAACTATTGGATTTCTTCTTTGTACGTTGGCTACCTTTTGTGCTGTTCTCTGTCAAGCATGATCCTACACTGCTTCATTAATGATGAGAATGATAGTGTTCCATTGTTTGGTTTTCTATTCAGCTACAACTTTACTGCAATAATTATATAATTGTACTGCACTGGCAGTATGTTTGGGATGATTATCATGCTAAGAAATTAACCTGTGCACACCAGCCATTCCCTAGATGGCATTGCATGGTGTATCAAAATCTGATGGCACTTTTCGACATTCATAATATGATTACACTTTACAAGATTCCCAACACTACTATTTAAATGCAGCCTCAAACCAGCTTTATCTGTTTATCTGCCTTAACAATGGCTTCTTGACATCATCCCTTCCAGGTCCTGGTTCATTCTTTGCTGGATTGTTTTCCCTGTTTCTTAAGGACATGACATGCACATACTTGTCTTTTGCTGTAAATAGCAGATGTAGCACATAATGCTGTAGATGTGCCAGTACAGTTTGACAGCAACAGAGCTGTGAGGTAGATGGATATATATAGAAAGAAAATGTTTATATTAGGAGAAAAACAATACTTTTGCCTTAGCAAGACTTGCTTCAAGTAACCACTGCATGTCTGTGTTTGCAGTAGCAAAAGGTATATTTTAAGCTGATGGAGTGATTGATATCAATGAATTCTGAATGTTGTATATTATTGTTTTTATGAATTATTGGCAATTCTGTAAGTTTTGATGAATTTTTCTACATCACACTGCATTTAATCATTAGTTATTATTAATCTCTGGCTTTCTTACACAGTGTGGTTTTGTTCTGTCTTCTTCCCCTCACCCCCAACTGTTGTGGCAGATGGCTGCACCTCCCTGAGCCTTGTTCTGCCAGAGGTTTCTTCCTGTTAAAATAGAGTTTTCCCTTCCCATTCTCGTCAAGTACTTGCTCTTAATGTTTTGTTTGATTAGTGGAGTCTTTTTGTAGGGTTCTAAAAACACCATCTACAAAATCTGTGGACAATAAATGCTGACATTTCTTTTTGGTAAAAAAGAAATGTCAGCATTTACTGAAATGTGTGTGTGGGTGTTTGTGTGTGCCATGTTTCCAGCTTAAAAGAAGACCCATGCTGCTACACAAGCTTAGACACTTGTATTCGGTGGGGAAATTCCACTACGGGCTGCAACAGTAATTGGATGCAGCTTGACAGTCAGGGCGACTTCGCCTCAGTCTCCTGCCCGCTTATAAGCGGTGAAACACGATTCTTGTTTGAAGCGACGGTGAAATATGAAAATATGGCAAAAACATTTAATGAAGCCTGCAGATTATTTAATAATATATAAGAAAATAACGTCAGAACTTCCGAGTGCTTTGGGCGTGGCATGCCCGAAACTGTCATTGGCTGCCCTTTGCATGCCTCTCCCTCTAAAACCCTTCGCTATAGAGCACACTGAAGGTTTGTGTACAGTCAACAATATGTATCAACTGTGTAATGGACCGTCCTCGGCCCTCATCGTAGCCACCTCGGAAATCAAATCACCGGTGTTCTCTAGCAATCCATCTTCAATATCCGTTACGATAACGTCTCTAGATTGTGCATAAAGATGTCGAGCCGGTATCAATGGCAGGAGAGAGCTACAGCGTCCCGTGCCGTCAGGTGAGATCATGGCAGGATTAACAAGTTAAAGATCCCTGGAGAAAAATGTTTGGTGGACCCTAGGCAATTTGTTTAGACTACCAATCTCTTTCTCTTTCTGATTACAGCAACCTGGCGTTTTCATTCAGATCCATCGAAAGTTTCAGGTCACATATCTCTGCGACTGTGAAGTGATGAAGGCAACCTCCGGAGCAGCTTGCAGTCAATTTCACAAGAATTTTAAAGTTAACTACAATGTTTTCATACTGAACTGGTTGATCAGAAATGTCAGTTTTCATAAAAGTTGGACATTCCTTTTTTGTTTTGTCCCCTTTTTAAGCTATTCTCTGTCATGCCTGTTTGATCCATCTTGGAGGTTTTGTGTGTGTGTTTCTAAATTTACATATATGTATACATAGGCCTATAGATACACACACACACACACACACACACACACCAACAGTTTTTTTTTTGGATGAGCTATTGCCGGATGAGCTATGGGATATTTACCTTTTTATTATATTTTTATTTTATTTTTTGCAGTATACCATCAAAAGCGATCTCATGGCGCCCTCATCTGCACACATCACTCGCGAGGCAAACCGGCAGCGCAGGTAGTCGCACAACACATTCCTCGTCATGCATTGTTCTCACGTTTGCCGCGGGTCCGCTTCTGGACTGTAGTCTGGACTGTAGTCGGCTCCAGGAGTGTGACTTGGGCATCTAAAACTACAACCAGAGAGGTCCTCCTTCACTACAAACGCAGACCTTGACTTCCAGTGAGAATGAATGACTGCTACATACGACGGCTGCTTAATTACATAAGAGAAGAGGAAGAGGGACGAGGAGTGGAGAACGGATATAACATAAAGAAATAACATGTCATTCTGTTCTGGTCGAATTTAGCCGTAGAAAAAGCAGTATCACTGGATGGGACAGCCTGGTGGAGGGACGGCGGCCCACAAGAACACGGTATGGAAGAGTGAACCTGTAGGATCGAGAGAAATTAGAAAATGAGAAAAGTGGGGGGGGGGAAAGGAAAGAAAAGATTTAGATAATGAATAGACGTAGCAGAAGAAGGGCTGGGATAAATTAATTCAGAGAGAGGAGGGCACTCGGGAAGGTGTGCTAAATAGAAACAAACACGGTGTAGCTAAGGGATCTCTGGCGCGTAAAATGTGCTTAATCAGAAAAAACTGTAATGTATAACTGGAGTAAACATTCATTTTTGTTTTCCATATCATATTTTTTTCTGATGAATTTGAATAAATATAAACAGACAAGAAATTAAGATAAAAATGGGCAACTGTGTATCCTTGTATTACTGTATTTATTATCGGACCAAACCCTTTATAGGCATAGTCGAAACAAGGTAAGAAACTAAATAATACATTATTATCATTATTCATACTACTTTAGTTTTAGAAACAGTAGTACTAGTAGCGGTTGTAATACAGTACATGGGGAAAACAAAATCAAAAAGTTAAAATCTAATATATTTACTTTGTATGACATTTGACGACAATAATTAAAGTCTTCTGTAATAGAGTACAGTGTTATTTTAACAAACAGGGAGAATAAACTCTGGGAAGAACTTTGAGTTAATACTACTACTAACTCAGCACATTATTCAGTGTTCTTATTATGCTTATGCCAAACGCATCAGCCTAAGATACCATCACAATTTAACCGGAATAACAGGATATCATTTTATAGTAACATCAGTTTATCTAATGTTACAGATGTTATTAGGATCGACAGTCGTACTTACCAAAACAACGCTTATCGCAGCATAAGAACTAAATAAAAACTTAAATACAAAATATATGATTGTGTTATTATGGCTGTTAGGATCAGACTTAAGCGAGTTGAGGAAAATTAACGAATATGTGTAGACGGATTCCAAAACGGTTCTCATGTTTCCTCATTTTTCTGATCTCGTCATTTAGGAACGTGTTGTATGCCCGGAAGCGTAACATGTTGACGATTTCACCTAGCGTAAAATATTACGCCTCGGGAGTGAGAACGTGTTGATTATTATTAGGCTACAGGATATCTAAACTGTTTTACAGTCACTGATCGATATCCAGTCAGAGGTATCAGTATAGATCATAAGTATAAATGGCAGAAAACACTTTAGCATTCGCTTTCTGTGGTACCGGCCACCTGGATGCACACTTGTCACAGTGTGTGAAACCTCTGGTTTGAACAGTGATAATTCACAATAATGTCCCCTCCATTCCGCGATTTCTGCAAGACATCTCTTGCTCTTGCTCTCCTGCACCCTCCAAGAAGTACAGTAGATGTGTTAGAAGCTAGAAATGATAATTAATAAATAAATAAAAAAGAATAATTTATTGGTTCCTTAAAAAAGAAGAATCTACTTCCTGAATTAGTAAAATTTAAAAACAGTTAACAAGAGACAACAAGAGAGTGCGTTTTGGTTCACAGAGAACTTTTATATTATTATATTATACTTTTTTCCCTTCATTTTACTTGTTATGGACTGGGTCTTACATGGTTATTACTACTCTACCTGCACTCAAAGTGCTATATAAAACATGCCACATTCACCCTTACAAACACTTTTTTTCTATTCATAAGTGCTTCTCTATTTAACATTCAGACACGTGGCATCCAGACTGGAGCAGGCAGAGATCAAATCACCAACCTCGCGAGCTACAATCAGCCGCTCGTTAGATCTGTCGGCATTGCATTGTTGCCTTCCTGGTGGCCAGCTGTATGCGGGAAGTGGGTAATTAAATTACAAAGAAGCAATACATCCATTTCAGGGAGAAAAGTAGTGGGGCAAATAAGTTATAATATGCGTATATTATATAAGTTATTGTATTTTTAAGTTATTCTCTCATAACAACCAGCCAGCCAAGCGACACGGAAGTTAGAGTGTCACCTTTGGCTATTTTTGCAAAACTCTACACACAAATAAGAAAACTTTTCACCCAATCAGCAAAACATTGTAGTTTTCTTGTAAAAGCGAATAACCCTTGCTTAACTCTCCACACCTTTGTAAAAATGGTATTTTCGTATCCAACAGTTAACACAAGCCATCACATTACAGTTTTTTCTGATTGCTTAAGCACATTTTTTGTAACTATTGGCTAATTTTGCAAAACTCTTCACACAAATAAGAAAACCTGTCACCCAATAATCAAAACATTGTAGTTCTCTTGCAAAAGCAAACACAGCTAGATTAACTCTTCACACCTTCGTAAAAATGGTGTT
>NW_005188050.1:103446-105209 GCF_000239375.1 Pundamilia nyererei | reverse complement strand
AATATGTTAGTTAATTTATTTTTATACTTTTATATTTCTTTTCAGATTCTATAGTTCTCTTTTTAATGAATTCTCTATATAAGGTGTTCTTTTTTTTACAGGCATTTTGCAGTCCCTTTGTCATCCATGGTCTTCCTGCATACTTATCTTTCCTGTTGACTTCAATGAGTAGGCTGTTTTTCTCTAATAAGGCCATGAAAATGCTTAAGAATGCCTCATAGGCTTTATTGACATCCTTGTGTTTATATACAATAGTCCAATCTTATTTTATTAACTCATTTTGAGACACTGCATTGTCTTTTCTGTTCTAAGTGTTTTATATATCGTCTTACATTCATTTCTATGAACTTTATAACAACAGTCATAAGTTACAAAAACTGATAAGTGGTCACTTATATCATTTATCAATATTTTATATTTTCTTCCATTACATTTGTAAAAATATTATCTAATAGAGTTGCACCATGAGGGGTTATTCTCATCGGTCTTGTTATCAGGGGAAATAATCCCACACAATACATTGAATCAATAAATTCTTCAATACTCTTATTATGATTTGGGTTCAATAAATCAATATTAAAGACTCCACAGATAAACATTCTTTTCTGATTCAGATTTGTAAATACGTCCTCCATAATGTCCTTAAAAGTATCAGTCTTTGACCCTGGTGTTATATATATGCAACTGACAATCATATTTTTCTGTTTTTTCATATTTATTTCCACTGTTATACATTCCATCACTCCATCTACCACCCTCATCATTCTTCTCATTTTTTCAAACCTTAAATTTCTATCAACATAGAGTGCCACCCCACCTCCTTTTTAATTAGTCCGATCTAAGTGGAGGAATTCATATCCCTCTATCTCAAAATCGTCTTTTCCAGTGTTTATCCAAGTCTCTGATATTGCTATCACACCAAATGGTTGATTAAACTTTGCTATATATTCTTTAATGAATTGAAAGTTTGCATATAGACTTCTACTATTAAAATGAACCATCGTTATATTCTTACCCCGCTCTATGTTCCTATTAAATTGTTCCATTGTATAATAATTACAGTCCATTTTGGTAAAAAAAATTACAGTCAGGATCTATATTGCTATCATACCCCAGCGTCCCACTTTCAACATCCATTTGATTTGTTACTTGAAATCTGTCAGACATCTGACTTTATTATATATCTTATCCACACACCATCACCTTTAACAAGACTTTGTCTTAGTCAAGAACCACCAATTTGACAATTCATTGAAAGTACCATCGACCATCCCAATGCTTTTCCTTACATTTTAGCCGTATTTTTCTAATTCTGTCAGCTCTTTAATGACTAAGACCTTTGCCTGCTCCGGTATTCCATTTAACTTAATGAACACCTTACAATCTGTTGTCCAGCTTGACTGTATTTTCTTCTGTTTCCTTAATAATCTTGCTTGTCTTGCAATATCTGTGTTTTTCTTGATTAGGTGTTCATTAACATACACATTCGTTCCTGTCAACTTCCTTCCTTGCTTCAGTAGCTCCTTTTTCTGCTTCCTATTAACAAATCTTATAATAATGGCAGGTTTTTGATTCTTGTTTTTCCTTGGAAGAGTATGGCACCCCTCAATGTCCTTACTATCCATTTCAATGCCTTTACTATTGAAAAATGGTAAATGGTAAATGGCCTGTATTTATATAGTGCTTTTCTAGTCCCTAAGGACCCCAAAGCGCTTTACATATCCAGTCATCCACCCATTCACACAAACATTCACACACTGGTG
>NW_005188050.1:90884-102215 GCF_000239375.1 Pundamilia nyererei | reverse complement strand
GCGAGTGGCTCCAGCAGATCCCGGGAATAACATCGGAGATCTCTGTCCAGAAGAGCGCAGTCCTGGGAACAGCTAAGATACTGCGCAGAACCCTCAAGCTCCCAGGCCTCTGGTAGAGGACCCGAGCTTGAAGGATAAACCGCCCACAGGGGCGTGCTGGGTTTTTTTTAAAATTTTTTATGTGTGTATATATATGTATATATGCTTAAATAGGGGAGGCATGATTAAATAGTGGTTACTAGCTGCCGACTCTCGACCATCCCCCTGGCACTGCCCCCTATGCCCATTATCCCATTCCCCCTTCTGGAGCCAAGCCACAAACAACACAAACCTGCTACAACACTGCCTGATCTAAAACCAGTTTTGGACTGGATCTAGAGTATGCTCCTTCTCACCATATCTCTCAGGCTGATTACCAGTGACAATGCCTATCCATTGGTCTAAAAACATTTATTTTTCTATTGTGCATTTATTAAAATTCACACAAGAACTTTCTGTACAGAGAATCATGATCTTTTAGCCATTAATTATTTAACCACAACTCCATAACTACTCCTGCCACACACCTACACCTGCAGCTATGGCAGCATTAATGATTAAGATTTTAGCAATATAGGCAATAAAAGGCACACACTCATATGAAGTCATATGAAAGGAAAGCCATTTTTTAAAGGTCTTTTTAATTAAACTCAGGAATGCACAGCTATGGATCTCTCTATGTGGGGCAGTCTGCACACAGAGAAGTGAGGCACAACTCATAATTCAAAGTATAAATGAGACACATGAAAATAGCGAATATTTGTGATTGGTTATCAACGGGGAGAGCTTGTGGTTTAGACTTAGTGCTTTCTGATTTATTCTCCCTGTGAGCCTTCCACATGGCAATGGTTTCTGTCCTCTAATCAGGGGTCTTCTGTTCTGTGTGAGAAAACTCTCAGCTCTAACTGATACCTCAAAGTTTATATGTTCTGTTACACTATCAGCAGTACAGGAACACCATCTTATACCTCAACACATGGCCAAGGCAGCCTCTTAACACTATCTGAAACACTCGTATCTTTTCCTTCTCAGTTAACCCTACACACCATGGGATCAGTCCTTGTATCCTTCAACTGAGGAGTGTATCAACTCTATTATGAGCATACATTGTAATTAATATTAAAAAGATCCTTTGACTGATCCGTCCAGCATTCCCATCCAGGTGTGATACTCAGCCTGGGGCCTTTCTCTCTTAAACCCTTTCAGACAGTAAACATTTCTGTCATCCTCCTGATAGCCTTGGGACCTAGGCTGATGGCCTAGAGTACATCAAGTGCATCACTGCACACTCTGGTGGATACACCAGGCATTACCACATTACTACCACTAAGGGGCGTTACAACTCATGGTTCCATCATTCATATCACAGGCAGGAGATATCTTTATGGCCACCCATCAGCCTGCAATTGGTCCGCCATCACAGTGCTGTCACTGATAAAGCGGTGATTTTCCGTGGCCTTATCTGTAACTCCTCAATGAGCAGTTGTGCCCTCTGCAGTTTGTAGATACAAGTGAAAAAGCTTACAGCACTTGGTATGGTCTCTAATACAAGTACTACTTTATTATTAATGCAAAATAATACATTACTTCATAATAGCTCATACTGTAAGTCAGGCAATATACTCTTTCTGTCACGGTCGGACGGTCTTCCCGGACGACCTGCTTGTTTGTTTGTGATGTGTGTGTGTATGCCCTCCTCTCTTTCTCTCTCCCTCCCTACTCTGCGGGTCTGGCTGCCGAGGAACGGCGTCTCCGAGAGAGTGAGAAAGGCCGATCTCTGACCCGGAAGTGTAATCTTCGGCTCCATCTGCCGTTAATCTTTCCTCACTAGACGGAGGTATTTAACGATGTGTCCAGACGGCAGTCGACGCTGGATTGTACTCGGAGCTCGGTAGCTAAGTGTGCGCGTGATCTTGTCACCCGCGTGGCCAGGCAAGCCTTCTCATCCATTGTTGTGTTTGCTCGACTTTCAGATTGGAGAAGTACGGGACGGAGGAGTGGAGTAAAGGATTCACTGGTGTTTTCGGGAGGAGGAGCTCACACGGAAGGAGCGCACACAGACCTCACGGGAAAACTCACCTTCACCACTTCCGGGAACTGAGAAAAAGGACAATTATTGGAGATATTGATGTTTAAGGACTATCTTTCACGCACTGTAAATAAACGCACTGTCTGCTTCAACCCGGTGCTCCGCGCTTGAGTCCATACCTTCCATCAGCCGTGACACTTTCTACATTCTTTGTTCCAATTTTGCTGCCCTCGATCTTCCTCCAAGTTCAGCTCTGTACAACAATATATCTGCTTGCTCTGCTCCTCTCAGTCATCTACACTAGCTCCAAGGCCACTCCCTCATTCAGGTGCATTCATTTACTTTGACGTTCTGATTTCTTTCCTCCATGTCTCTCTTTGACTGCTTGCAAATCTAAAAGTTTGCGGATTCCCATATGGAAGAGAAATAGAAAATACATATAAAGACTTGCATAAGATGCGGCCTACTTCATATAGTGAATCATATAAGGCTTACATGATTTACTCATGAAAGTGGCCACTTTCTCATTACTTTCATACATTGTTTTAGTAAGTATCCAAAACATACAAGTTTCATTATATAATTTTTCAAAGGATCTTATATCTGTTTTCACTCTTGTATACTTTTCAAACAAGTTTCACACAGACAGATACAAACTTTATCAGATTTATAGACATCTTTTCCATATGGGTTATATCTATCAAGAAGCAGTGGTATGTGTGAGATTTGGACCCAAAAGTACACTCAATACATGTTGAACGATTTACAAGATTTATTTACAAAATGTGAACTCAAAAACTAGAATATGACTTAAAATGTTAATGGGATGTTAACTGTCTTAGATATATTAATGTCTCAGTGAAGAGCTGTCTCTTAGCTACAACGTTGTGATTAAGTGTTAAACTAAGCATGATAAAACTATACACAGACATAGAAAATGTTTTTGTGTGAGCAAAGAAAGTTGTTCTAGGAAGCCAACATATTTTCTTTGTTGACAGTCACATCTCTGTAGCAGTGCTTTTGTGGTTTTTGTGTATATGTCATATCTGTGCTCAAAGTAGAGTTGTGAAGTGAACAGGAAGTGTGGCTGCTACGCTGTTGCTGTATTTGTACTGATGTCACTGATGATAAGGCAGTACTGTAAGGAGTGTGGTATAATAGGGCCGACATAGAAATTTATTCATTTATCCTTTTGTTGTTGTGGCTCTTTTTGTCGTTCGCTTTTTGGTTGATCCTCAGCTGCATTTACCACTTTGCTTTTGCTTGATTGTAATGGAACTTAAGTAGGTCCCTCTGACCCGCTGGCAGAGCAAAGCTCCTTTCCTTCATCTCTCCTCCTCTAGATACTAATGTTCAACAGGAGGCAAAAAGGTAAATCTGGTGTTTAGAGGCAAGTAGTGAGGTATTCATCCCATTCAGCCAGAGGCTTCATCACCTGTATGTGTCAGTTGTCTCTAACCATTGATCCTCTAAGGTGGACAGTGAGTCGAGTCTTTGAGTTATCAATTATGGTTTTAGCTACCGTAACTGGATAGTGCAAGTCTCTAATTCACACCTGTATTGATGTGATCATTCGATTTTGAGATCCACTGAAATCATCCAACAATGGAGATGTCACAGTCTGGCTGGGCCAGCCTGTATGTGTTTGCAAAAGAGGGCTCAAACGCAGACCAAAAACTGAACGTGGCGTGGATTTAACAAAAAACAAGCCGTTTATTGAGGCTAGCAAAGAGGGTACAAACAAAAGGGCATTGGTGAAACTAAACAATAACCTAAACTGGGTGAACTAAAACTAAACATGAAAAAACCTTAAACATGGTGAACTGACATAGATTCCTGAAGTTGTGACATGGATGCGCAGACGACCTGACAGAGAATGACTGAAAGCACACGGACTAAATACACACAGGAGGATAATGAGGGAAGTGGGCGACCGTGGCTCAGGGGGTTGGGAATCGCATCTGTAACCAGAAGGTCGCCGGTTCGATCCCTGGGCTCTCTGTCCTGGTCGTTGTGTCCTTGGGCAAGACACTTTACCCTACTGCCTACTGGTGTTGGCCAGAGGGGCCGATGGTGCGATATGGCAGCCTCGCTTCTGTCAGTCTGCCCCAGGGCAGCTGTGGCTACAACTGTAGCTTGCTCCACCAGTGTATGAATGTGAGAGTGAATGAATAGTGGTATTGTAAAGCGCTTTGGGTGCCTTGAAAAGCGCTATATAAATCCAATCCATTATAAGTGGGAACACATGGAGAAACAGCTGACACATGAACATAACGACGTCACAGTGGAAGAGTAAAACTAAACACGATGAACACAGGAACACCAGACCTCTTCAAAATAAAACAGGAAACAACCTAAACTTGAAAACGTAAGACACAGACATGAAACACATGAAGAGCAGGGGAGCCTTAACATGGGTTGGAAACACAAGGGGGAACTAATAAGCAAATGAACCTAGGAGACCTAATGAGCTTAACATACTATAAACATCAAAATGAACTAAAACTCAAAACACTGGGTCATAAGACCAGGATCGTGACAGGTGATGAATAAAAAGTTCTTTTTGATTCAGTGTTTGATATCATTTCATTTGTTTAGCCTTTGTTTAGACATCAGTCTTTTGGTGGGTTTTTATTTTTGTTTGTTTGTTTGTTCAATTTTTTTTTACCAAACTGGGAGCATCTAATGATGTGCCAAATAAAGTGGCAAAGATATCTTCATTATTTTATGTGTTATTTGGATAAGGATGTCAATTTGGTTCATAATTGTCACAGATCAAGGTCAGATCCAATTTTATGACCAATTAAAATTTTCACACACTTTTTTCTGCTGCTACAGAGGTGAAGCTCGTGTGACATTTATTGTGGGAGTATGGAAATTTTGCATACACATCACATACTTTCTAATAATGTTCCCCTAACTATTAACCAACTTCAGAAAATTTCACTCATTATCTAGTGTTGCAGACGATCAACTGTGCCTGAACCACTGCAGGTTAAGCAACTGACCACTCAGCAGTCAGGTGAAGAAATGTGGTAAACTGGAAAACAGCGAACCTGTACAGCTCGAGGAAACTCACTATCCAGGTTTTCCAAGTTTTTGCTGCTGCAAACAACCTTTTCTGTTTCTTTCTTTCTCTTTCTCTGAGGATATAGTACAGAACTCCGAATGATATCTTCTTCCATGATGATTTATCCTCAAAAAATGGTTTTCAGTCTCCCTAACTGAAACTGGACAACATGTGAAGTCTGAATGCAAAGACAGCTCGCAAGATCTCGTCTCTGTAGACAGACTCACACGTGCCATGCTGATCTGTCATGTGGCTCATTTCTCTTTGTTGTTTCAGGTGATGTTGGCAGATGTAGTTAACAAATCTTTTTTGATAGATACATTGGGTAAAAATATAAGGATTATTCTTATTTAATCATTTAAATCTTATTTAAATACAAATAATTCTGATGTACTTTGCACTGAGTTTATATCTCATATGTGTTTTGCCTCTGGTGTCTCTTTGAGGTGTAACATTCACTTGTAAATAAACGGGACTTCTCACAATTGCAGTTCACACCTTTGTGACTTTTTCTGCAGCACATACATTGTTAGGGTGTGGTGTTCACACCATGAATAAAGCCTCATCCACAGTGTGATGTGTGGACAGCACGCCTTTGCTCAGAGTCATATTATGAATCTGTTCACATGCAGGGTTTATGTCGTGTGAGCAATGGCCTCATGTTGATTTACTTATAGAAACATAATAAATAAATGTCATCAATAAAAGAAATACCATTTCCTAGATGGCAGCAGTATGAACCCCAGTGAGTGGGGTTAGCAGCAACACGAATCAAGTCAGATCCTACTGGACCTCCTGTAGTCTACTATGACCTTCATCCACTTTAACCCCACAAATTTGTGACAAAGATGTTGTTATGATCTCTCTCTCCAGCTGTGTGTCCTCCCAGTTAGTTTGGTTTGGAGTTCCTCACAGTTTAGATTTTTTATGTTGTAACTTAGCAATATTTTTGTAACTTAGTTTCACGTTTGGTTCCTCGGTCTTACCTGATTCACACATATGGCAGAAACAGGAAATGTGTTTGCAAAGCTGTTGCTATCTGCACGAATTCTACTTGGTGTAACACAAAAAGGGACGTCACAGAGAAATCAGGGTTTGTTGTGCTTTTGTCCTCTTTGCTGATTTTCTTGTGTCCTTTTTGGATTTTCGATAGTCTGCTGCACACAGGTGAGTAGGTAAGCAGGGCCTGTCACCTGTCTTCTTTTACTCCTCCTGGCATCACCAAATGCCCACCTAAGCCATGATAGTGTTGATGTGTGTTAGAATTTGGGGTCCATCAAAATCAGCATCTTGGTTTTGTGTCTTTTTGAGGGTTAGACAAACAATTAGACTTGGGGCCATATTTACTAAACTGCTCAATCTATGTCTCTCGTATTGTCAAAGCTCATGCAGCTGAATTTTGTAGGTTCACCAGTAAAACGGGTGTTAGAGCACAGCTCATGCGATCACATTGAAAACAGTGTGTGCTGTTCATGGTCCTAAAATTGTTTGATCAGCATCTATCAGAAACTTCAAAGCAAATGAAAACATCAAAATGAAAAAGGAGCTGCGATGTCTTGTGCCTGACTTCCAGTCAAGTCTTCATCATTTTCAGGATAAGATCCAAAGTTGGTGTTGTCATCCCTTTATTTTTGTGCATACACTTCCTGTTTGTTTGATTTTTGTTTTTTGTATATTTACTTTTGGCTAAACCGTTGCTTTTATTGCTATGGTTAAAATATCATTGTTTTCTGTCCACAGCCATGTCATTTGTCTATGTCTTTGAAGATGATTTCTTTTGGAAGAATTATTCCTATGATTACAACGAATCCAGAGAATCATTCTCTCCAGATCCAGATACCTTAGAATGTGGATATGAACCTTTGGAACCTACAGCAGTTGTGATCCTGTGCGTCATCTTCACAGTCATCTCTGTATTGGCCATATTCGGAAACCTGCTGGTAGGATGGGTGATCAGAACCAGCCAAGAAATTTTGGCTCCATCAGATGTGTACCTGTTCCAACTGACCATAGCAGATGGACTGCTGGCTTTAACGCTTCAGTTCTGTGTTGCAGCACTAACTCGAGGATGGCTCTTAGGAGACTTCCTTTGCCAACTCCTCCACATCGTCATGGATGCGAACTTCTACACCAGCATCATCTTCCTCACCTGCATTAGCATCGATCGTTACCTTGTGATTGTGGGCGCCAGGGAGACACTGAAGAGTCACCAAAAGATGTGCAGCAGGATCCTCTGCACAGTGGTGTGGGTTCTCGGTTGTGCCCTTGCTCTGTCTACTCTTTCCATTCGCTTTGACATCTCTACCGCATGGAGGCTCGCGATTCAGGGGTTCATTCGTGTTTTTGGCTTTTTTGTCCCTGCGATTGTCATGATCTCCTGCTACAGCATCACTGTTTCACAGCTGCTGCTCACTCACGGTTTCCAGAAGCACCGAGCCATGCGGGTGATCGTAACCATCGTGGTTGCCTTTCTGCTCCTCTGGACACCATACCAGATAACCATGGTGATAGACATACTGCTGAGGGCTGATTTGGTACAGCATGACTGTGATACCAGGAGGTTGTTAAACACAGCCTTGGTTGCAACCCACTGCCTGGCTCTGCTGCACAGCTGCATCAACCCATTCCTCTATGTCGCTGCAGAAGAAAAACTCAGGAAGAAGATGAAGCTGCTTTTTTAGAGAAAAGACAGACGGGCAAGTATGTGACGCTCAAAATTCAGGAGGTCAACATGTCAGTAGATTGATCTGAAGGTCATAGTGATAATAATGCTATTTAAACTATGTTTCTTACTGCTGTTGTTTGTACTGATGACAAATAGCAAATATTGGGAATGATTATATGAAGTCTCTCAATATTTCACACTTGACCTCTGACCTCACTTTTACATTTCACATCAGTCTTTCTTTCAAGTTGACCCCAAAATCTGTTATTTTTACCACACTTTAAATTTTAAAGTATGTGTAAAAAGCAGAAAAACAACGAAATGGACATACACAAAATACAACGCTACCGCCTTAAAAGTAAATGTTGCCCAGGGACTGAGCTGCCTTGGCTTAAGTTTGGGCTCCCTGAGTGCTTCTTGCTTATTACTGTCATCATCACTAGTTGTAGTTGTACAAACTATCCAGCAGATGGCAATGAAGACCAAGAAGTTGTATAGACAAATACGTGACATTAAAAAAATTGAGAAAAAACAAGATTTAAGTGTTTATCATGCAGAATTTTCAGAAACAAATAAGTCATTCGCACACTCACACGCAGTCAACTTCCCGATAAACTTTGTTACTAGCCATTGGCTCTGTTGAACCCGGCAGAGTCCCAAATGATCATTATTTGAACTTAAAGACTTGACACGTGACCTAAATGTGTTTTCAGGCAGAGGATGAACAGAGGTGCTGCATAAAGGGTCACTGTGTGATAAATCATCACACCAAGTCAATTTACTTAAATGCAGAGCTGATAATGAGCACAGCAAAGTGTACTTAAATAATTAAATAATTTTGTGAGTTAAATTCTTCATTGACTTTAGTTTTGTTTGTTTTTCCGATTCAATGCACACTGTTAGAAAATACTTGTAACAGGCTCTGCAGGCATTTGTTGTCAATTTTAAAGCGACGTTGATAAAATGTTGTATTAATAATTTTGATGTGTGTTTTTTCTGTTTTGTTTTTGGTATATTAATTAAAGGTTCATTTAATTAACATGTTATAGAGCAAGTTATTACATATTAAATCTAAAACCGTACCCAGACATAGAAAATGGTGTCAGTAGAGAAAGTAGTTCTAGGAAGTAAGTGCATCGCTTTTGGTTATATGCCATGTATGGGCTTAGAGTAGAGAAGTGAAGCGGACATGAAATGTGGGCGTTAAATCATCGTTGTGTCTTTGATTTTCTTTGTTCTTTTCTTTCTGAGTAATCCAGATCAGTCTTTAGATCTGTTATATTTTGCCATTTTGATTTTGCAACTGTTTATTTGTGTATAACCTCTGTCTTTGTGTGTAATAAAATGAAGTAGGTCTATTGAAAGAAGTGGTATCGTTTCTGTTTCTGTGAATTCTGATATTTCTGCATTGACTGGTCTGTACATGAGCTCCAAGTCAACAGTACGTCCATCCTGTCGTGACCAAATGGCCCCAAAGTCACGTCTGTATTTGTGGTTTTATGGTCTTTATGGGAATCTTAAAGGTAGTCTGAAAAAATGCATTTAAGAAAGCTTTTAAATTATTTAGACACCTTTACTCTGAGTCATTTTACGAGTACAGCATGAATGCAAACAATATATTCAATAAAAGTATGGGTTTAATGTACACGTACAAGCTACATGTTCAAGATCCACAAAGTTTATTTTCCAGAGCAATGTCATGGAATCCTTTTTATTCAGGAAAGTGATCGTGATTTTTTATTTTACTTTCCCCCCCAGCAAATCACCGGGCTTCAGTGTACCTATTTGCTGCTGCTGGGCTCTTATGTAGTTACAATGAATTAAATGAATAATAAATTAAATTTTATGTTCTTTATAGAATTTAATGTAATGTCTCTGGCTGGAGTAGCCAGCACTCATAGAGATCATTAAACACCCGTTTTTAACTAGCCTGAAGGAGAACTCAAGGCTTAACACTGATAATAACTGATAGCTGCCCTGATATCGGTTATCGCTATATGAGGTTTTAGGTTTTGTCGAGCCAACTGCCTCAAAGGAAGCCGGGCTGTGTTGAACTTCCTTCACAGTAGAAATATAACATAGAAAATAATGCAGCTTCCAAATTTTGGGGGAGGTGCATAAAAACTCACATCTAATGTAAACACAGAAATAGTAAAACATGAGCAACGATTAAGGATCAAAGTTGAAAGGAATTAAACATCATGTTATGTTGATTATGTTGAGATTGGCTGTTATGATGTAATGCAATGAGGTGTTATTACTGACAGCCTGTTGATGCTGATTTATCTGTCAAAGTATTATTGTATAGTTTGTGTTGTTTATGTTGTTATTAATGTCCATATAGAACATGTATAATGTCTATATGTAAATCGTAATAGTAATTCATATTTTTATACTTGTGCTTGTTTCATATCCTCTTCTGGTTGAGGATTACAATGACACCCTCTCTCGTCTCCAATTGGACCTTATTGCTGAGATGGTATTTAAACCGCCTTTAAGATAAAGTAGTACCATAATAACTGTAACAATCAGTTTCTTTTGTCCCAGGACAGTCTGCTTATAACTCAATCACTTTATTTTCATATTTTTAAGAACTAAATGATTACATTTGACTCCTAAACTAAAACTGCTTGCAAGGCAAACACATATCCAGTCATTAGTTTTGTTTTTTAAACCCCAATACATAAGTGGATCAAGTATAGTGCTGCTGAAGAAAAACATTTCATTACTTCTGGAAAATTGATTTGTTTCCAAACCGTTCTGTTGCTGACTGACCAGGAAAAGTGGTGCTGAGAAGTGGCAAAAAGCAGGACTGATATATTGTTGTTTGACCCATAGAGAGTATAAAACACAGACATAGTTACAGTAATATCTCCCACTGGATTGGGACTCCACATTTTAAACTCTGAATTGTGGCGTTTTGGTCATCACTGTGTCATGTGGTATTTTTTGAAGCCATAAGTTGCCTCATATCGATGAAAGGCTCGAGATGAAAGCAGCAAGCTCTATTCATAAACTGTATCAGTGAAACATACAGAGACTCATATATATTTGTTTTAAGTAATCGTCTAAATACTAGAATTTCAGTCCTGAGATGGTCTGTAAAACACAGATATTAGTAATATTAGCTTGATGAATTCAGGGTTTGTTTGGTATCCTGGATGTTCAGGTTTTTTAGTGATGATTTACGGAAGAAAAGTTGCATTTCCAGTAAACTATCAAGGGTCACGTGGGATGGGTGGGTGATCAGAAGTTACATAATATGAAAGGTCTAATTTTTATCAACAGTTTGATGCCACCCCTCATCTTGTAGTGATGATTTTTTTCTGGGTAAAAAGAAAACAAAAAATGTGTTAAAACAATCTAATCAGTGGCTGAAATTACTGATGAGACAGAGGGTTCCAGATAGCTATTTTCACCTTTTTTCTAGGAAAAACACTGCAATTCTTAAAGCATCGCTGTAAATACAACTATTTATTGCCCACCAGTACAATAACACACACAGAAAGCTCTCGTGTTCATCAGCTT
>NW_005188050.1:89038-90864 GCF_000239375.1 Pundamilia nyererei | reverse complement strand
ACAATAACACACACAGAAAGCTCTCGTGTTCATCAGCTTTTCACAGTCATTTCTGTAAATATTTGAATATTTGTGAATATTTGAAAATGTTTGTAGTCTGGCCTCTCTACGCCACTGCAATGGATTTTAAAATCAAGTTTGTGATTCAAGTGCATCTTTTATGTAAGGGGTTTAACTTAACTATTGCATTAACTCAGTGGGTTTAATATATATTTGTTTTTATTTGTATCATATTTGCTTTTATTTATTTATTTTAGCGGGGGCAGATTATTTAACTTTTATATTTTACAGCTCAGTGTATATCAACCCACTAGTCACTTCATTAGGCATGGCTATTCAGCTGCCACACAGCCACACAGTTTTTCAGCTGTGTGTGGTTGTTGGTCCGGATGGTCATGTCACGCGTTTTTATCCTTGTATTTTAGCTCATTTTAATCTTTCAATCTTGCAAACATGGATGTTTTTGGAAAGATGTTATGAAATATTTTAGGGTTTCAAATGGAAATAAATTTTTGTACCAAACTCTCTGTTCTTAGATTATTTTTGAAGACTAAGACTATGGTGACACCAAAACAGACCAAACTGTTTGAAGAGTACGGCCATCACCACCATCAGAATCACTGTCACTGAAGATATAAATACTGAAGCTCAATAGAAATACTAAAATGCCTTTAGTTGATTCAGTTGCCTTAGCTCATTATAGAGCAATCTCCAACATTCCTCTTATTTTGGAAGAGTAGTTGTGGTAGATGAGGTCAGGATCTGGAGTGCATACTGACCACTGCTGAAGGTTACGAATGATCTAATCGCCTCTGATAATGGACTCATCTCTGTGGTTGTCCTATAAGAACTCCGAAGCTTTTATTTTGGTATTTCCGTTGATCCCTACAATAAATTTGCATATTAGCCTAAACATTTAGGTTTAACATTTAACATTTAGATTTAAATATAATATTTAGATTTAACATTTACCATTTAGATTTAACTTTTAACATTTAGATTTAACATTTAACATTTAGATTTAACATTTAGATTTAAATATAATATTTAGATTTAATATTTAACATTTAGATTTAACAGTTAACATTTAGATTTAAATATAATATTTAGATTTAATATTTAACATTTAGATTTAATATTTAACATTTGATGAAAAGTTACAAATATTTTACTAAATGTTGTAAAAAATTACTCGAAAAAAATTTGTTTTTGTAAGGTTTTGAGCTAAATGTGGAAAAATGTTGCCGTTAATTTCAGCATGTTTCACTTTACAGACAGCGCCTCATAAGCAGGACACATTTAACTTAGCTGGGTTAGTTTGCTTTGTTTCTCCAAATCTTAATGTGATTAGTTGTAAATTCTTTACTTTACAATTTAAAGCGCCTTGTGGTGACTGCTGTCATAAATTGTCACCATATAAATAAACGTGAATAGAATTAACAAAGTCAGAAGGTGCTTTAGCCTGAAACACCAGCCACAACGACCCCTAAGGTCCAGCTGTCAACTGTGATTTAAGGGCTAATGTGTTGACGAGTTTAGTCTGACCCATAATTTATGTTGGAAGCAGTGGAACAGCAGCAGAGCTGAAGGCAGAACTGATCGATTCTGGAACGATGACTTCATTCCCCTTTGTACTGAGGCTGCCTCTTCTCCTTGAAAGCAGACAAGCCTTCCAAACGGTCTTTGGTTGGTATCACCTGGGAATAACAAGCCTCTTCTATTGCCAGACCTGTAGATAAATCCACCTCTATCCCCTGGTTAATTGCCAACTTTGCCATCCTTATTGCAATTGGGCCCTGGGGGTTAATCTCCCGTGCAAGCTCCAG
>NW_005188050.1:63486-63999 GCF_000239375.1 Pundamilia nyererei | reverse complement strand
GGTCTGGACTCTTCTCACTGAGCAGTTTCCTGTTTCATGGCAATAAAAACTCAAATTAGGTTCAGACGACAAACATTTGACATTTTAATTAGTTTCAATCCGTCAGCCACACGTCGTCTACTCCAGATACACAGGAAGTGTTACCGGGCAGGCTTTTTAAATATAAGAATATATTTATCTACATGTTAGCTGTGGCTGGTATCTCACAACATAACACAACCAAATCCAGCCCACAGCATCATATTATTCTACATCAGTTGGTTTCCTGTCACCAGTAACATTATTATTGTGTCACTGAGGCGCCGTGACAGTGGCAGCCTGTGGCAGAAGCTCCTGTTTCTGGTTGTTCTTCATAGTTTTGATCAATATTGTCGTTTTAATGTTTCACTTTATAAACGTACTTATTCCTCACTCATGTGTCCATGTTTGTGTGTGAGTGACTCTGTCCCAAACATGGCTGCTGCCTGGAGTTAGACCTCCAGAGGAGATGTGGTGGAGTGAGAGTGTGTTAGA
>NW_005188050.1:59339-61646 GCF_000239375.1 Pundamilia nyererei | reverse complement strand
GACCAATGAAATAGTGACATGTTCTCCATCCAAATCAATCAAAATAAGCTCTTAAAGTGTTAGATCATAGAAAATCTCCAGGGCCAGACTTACTAGATCCTTACTTCTTGAAACTGGCAGCTGATTTTGTGGCAGAGCCTCTCACAACACTTTTCAACCTCACACTCGATATGAATGAAATTCCCTCAGTATGGAAATCAGCTTTTGTTGTCCCTCTGTTAAAGGGGGCGACCCAGCAGTGTTAACTAATTACAGACCAATATCTAAACTATCTGTGCTGGCCAAAGTTCTTGAAGCTCCTTTGTTTGAGCAGTTAAAGGAGTTTTTAGACACCACTGCCATTTTATATGAATGTCAATCAGGCTTTAGGAAAGATTTTAAGCACACCTTATAGTCACTATACGCACACACTCACACACCTGAACTGAAAAGACTGAAAAGAACTCTGAACACTGAGCTCTGAACTCTAAAACTGAATACACAGACTGACAAATATGGACAACTGGAACTCTGTTGTGAGCTGTTGGATGACTGTTTGTTTTTGTTTTTAATAAATGTCGACTGTTCTTTTAGCTGTGTGTCATCGTCTCCTTAGTCGATTCCTAGAGACCATAAGCCTAAGATCCTAACTTTCTCTACATTCAGTAGTGGTAAAGTATCGTGTCTTATACACATCTTACCTTGGGCACAGGCATCAGAGGTCCCTCCCTTGACTATCTCTGAATGTAACAATAATAAGTCAGGAAGTGTACTTCTAAAATGTCTTTGTTTCCTCTGTAAAGTGTCCATTTTTTGGTGGTTATTTTGAGGAGCTGTCTGGATGAGGCTATTTGAATAACCAGGATATTCATTACTGTCTTTTATTCATTGATAATCTTAATATTAAGCTTTGAGTAGTGGCATTTAATTAAAGCATTTATTCAATATATTACATATATAGTTTTAGTAGATCGTTACACATATGAGAGTGGCCTCTGTCTGGTTGTGAGCTTTAGTAGGCGAGGTGAGAGGTGAAACAAAGTGCAATTGAGGTCGGGAGACATATACACACACACATCTTAGGTAGACTTTTTGAAACTTATGCATGTATTGTATCTGCTTGGCGCATGAGGGGGCGTCATAAACAATACCCTGATGGTATAAAACAACTGATTGTGTTCGAGTGAGATCGATGCTGTCTGCGTACAGTGTTCATCTCCCACACGTGTGTTCATTAAAATCATCGTTTGACCGACTCTCCTGGACCAGTGTTGTGATTTTGAATCCCTCCTGTATCTCTCCTCAATATTTGAACCCTTAAGTTTAGACCACGATATGGGCACAATGTGTGTCTGTTGTTGACCACACAGAGACTTTCAAAGTTGCAAAGACTTTTCTTTCTTTTTTTTCATTCGAATGGCTGGTCTATGATTTTTTTGGCAGAACACTGGTGGAATGTGCAGGTGTCGAGCAAACAGCAGCAGCACGGAGTCGGTGGTGCAACACTTTAGGGGTGCGTTCAGCTACTCTAAGCAGCACCTTCATGATTGGTTTGGGTCATGATGGGGGCATAATGTTGTCTGCTGTTGGCCACACAGAGATTTTTTGTTTTTGTAAGGTAGTGACTGGAATAAGTCACAAGGTGTCGCTGTTGAGCTGCATATATGGTGTAAATGTTAGCAATTTTGACCATTTGTCCTCTGCAGGACACCGTACTTTAGATTTCTTGTTCGCGCGGACGCCATCTTGGGTCAGTGTTTGCTGTGATTTGCGAAGGTAAGCACTGCCAGTGGCGAACTGCATCAGTTTTGTGTTGTACTCATTCCCGAGACCGTGGAATGTTGTAGAAGGCACGGTTATTGTTACTTAATGTGTATTCTGTGTATATGTGTTGTTGTATTTTGCAATGCTGATGGTCACGCAGTGTTTGCTGTGATTTGCGAAGGGCCAGCAGCAGAGTTGGAGTGGTGTTTGCCTCTGCTTCCGAATAAACGGCGCGGTCCGAGCCACAAATTGAATGCCTGTGTCCGACTGGTCTCTCTGCGGTGCACCCCAATCCAACACAAATTAACACAACGCAGAGTCCGGGGTTTAGGGAGGCCCCTGCACTGGTTGGGTTACATTTTTATTCGAACGGCTGGTCTCAACTGTAAGTTGTGTTAGCGCTACTTTAGCATCTAGCTAGCCCTGCTGAAGAGCAGCGAGCATAAAGGGAGGAACGTTTTTGAAGTGTCAGCTAATTTCAAATGCAGCGTTTCTATCAGCTCAACAAACATCAGCAAACACACAAACTGTTTGTGTGCAGTTTGTCTCACAGTGTGTTGCAGC